>NC_134484.1:282415105-282660105 GCF_040206685.1 Ascaphus truei | reverse complement strand
AGGGAAACGGAGAGTGTGGGTCACACAGGGAGAGTGTGACATGGAGAGGGAGAGGGAGGGTGACACAGGGAGCGGGACAGGGTGACACAGGGAGAGGGTGAGAGGGAGAGGATGACACAGGGAGAGGGAGGGTGACACAGGGAGAGGGATGGTGACACAGGGAGAGGGAGGGTGACACAGGGAGGGGGAGGGTGACACAGGTAGAGGGAGGGTGACACAGGGAGAGGGAGGGTGACACAGGGAGAGGGTGACACGGAGAGGGAATGTGACACAGGGAGAGGGAGGGTGACACAGGGAGAGGGAGGGTGACACAGGGAGAGGGTGACACAGGGAGAGAGAGAGGGTGGGTAACACAGGGAGAGGGAGGGTGACACAGGGAGAGGGTGACACAGGGAGAGGGAGAGGGTGGGTGAAACAGGGAGAGGGAGGGTGACACAGGGAGAGGGAGGGTGACACAGGGAGAGGGAGGGTGACACAGGGAGAGGGGGAGGGTGACAGGGAGAGGGTGACACAGGGAGTGGGAGAGGGTGACACAGGGAGAGGGTGACACAGGGAGAGGGAGGGTGACACAGGGAGAGGGTGACACATGGAGAGGGTGACACAGGGAGAGGGAGAAGGTTACACAGGGACAGGGAGAGGGTGACACAGGGAGAGGGAGAGGTTGACACATGGAGAGGGTGACACAGGGAGAGGGAGGGTGACACAGGGAGAGGGTGACACAGGGAGAGGGAAAGGGTGACACAGGGACAGGGTGACACAGGGAGAGGGTGACACAGGGAGAAGGTGACACAGGGAGAGGGTGACACAGGGAGAGGGTGACACAGGGAGAGGGAGAGAGGGTGACACACTCACAGACACACAGACACCCACTCTCACTCAGACAAACTCACAATCACACACACACACACACACACACACACACACACACACACACACACACACACACACACACACACACACACACACACACACACACACACACACACACACACACACACACACACACACACACACACACACACACACACACACACACAGTCTGTCACTCACACACACACACACACACACACAGTCTGTCACTCACACACAGCCCCCTCCCCCTAATGTTTCTGTTAAACAGATTACACTGAAGGGAGAGAGATGTAAAGGCCTAAAGCCCCCTCCCCCCTATTGTTTCTGTTAAACAGATTACACTGAAGGGAGAGAGATTTTACAGAAACACACATTAGGGGGGAGGGGGCTTTAAACAGATTACACTGAAGGCAGAGAGATGTTTCTGTTACCAGTAAATCTCCCTCCCTGCATTGCTAACCACCCTCACCCCCTACCCACATACCGTTACCCCCCCCCCCCCATCCTGGCCATGGCCCCTCCGTTTCTGCAAAACAGACACAAAAATTAAAACATACAAAGTAATGTCCCCTAACCCCTTAATCACCATAGCGGTTATTAACCTCTACAGTCATGAAGGGGTTAACCCACCCTCACCCACCACTCGGGATGCCTACATACCCTCCCACACTAACCCCCCCCCCGTGAGGCCTAACCACCCAGTCAGTACCCACAAGGGAGGCCTACCCACATACCGTTGGGGAGACACCCCACCCCCAGTACCCACAATAAAAACAGTACAATGACCCACAATAAACAGCATTATATTTAGTAAATACATTACCCACCCCCTGTGCCCCCCCATAAATACAAGATTTATCCTTTTACATACAGGGTTCATAACGCAGTCTCACGCTAGTCCCCGGTGGGCTGGCAGGGCACCTGGGCAGACCTACAGTTTACCAGCAGCATTCCACAGGTTCTGGAGGCCTGCTGGTGGATCCTGCCAGCACCATGGCCCTCAGGTGGTCTCCTTGGGTCACCGTGGGCCACAATTGTGTACCCACGGTAGGCCCAAGGATGTCTGGAAGCCCCGGGTCAAACCCACAGGTGTCTGCGGGGCCTCAGGTGGTTCCCATGGGGGTCTGGGGAACTCCCGGGTGCTCACTACGGGTCCGCGGTGCCCCCACAGATGTGGGACCACACATCATCATCCCCGCACCTACGGTTCGGAGGTGCCCCCACAGAAGTGGGACCACACATCGTCATGCCCGCAGACTACGGGTCGGAGGTGCCCCCACAGAAGTGGGACCACACATCGTCATCCCCGCATGTGTCACCCGTGGAACCACCAGCCTGCTACCCTTTAGGATACCCGAGGATACCCACAGGTGGTCTCCATAGGCCCCACGCAAAACCACGGAATCAAACCCTGAATGTAAAAAAAATAAACCTGGACTATACATTCAATACATACACCCTCCCCCCCAACACCTACAGTACAATAATGTGCAAAATAACTATTATCCAGATATGGATAATAGATTAATTGCCCATTATTAAAAACATTAACTAGCATATACAAATAAATAAAGTACTACTGACCTCATCAATACAAAGTGTCCATTGCCAGCAAAATCCTTGTCTTGTCCACAACATACATAGCAAATACAAAAACAATACATTGCAATTACGTTCAGATATCAATTAACCCCTTAAACACCTTATCAGATAATAACCGCAAAGGTGATTAAGGGGTTAAGCCACACAGGCCCGATACCCACCCTTCACCCATGAATTTGTACTGTGGCTTCATCATGCAACTATATATATATATATATATATATATATATATATATATATATATATACTGTGTATATATACAGAGAGACAGAGAGAAATAGAGAGAGATATATACAGTATATATATACACACGTTATATACACACCCATGATAAACCAATATACAGTACAAATAAATGTAGAAGGGTTATCAAAAGCACTGTCCTACAACCAAACACTTCTCCATACATACAGACTAAATTAAAATCAATTTCCTTTAATATTCATAACTGATCTCTCAATCTAAATCATCACTAAACCTCTGAAAAGCCATTAAACAACTTACATTCCAATATAAATGATGCCTAAATATCTAGTATGCACCATACAGTATACATTCTGCAAATTAATCAAAGCAAGTAAACAAAAATCAATTAGCAATCATTATTTACATCCCTAAACAATTCACACTCCCATCAAGAACAATGAAACCATTAACAAATTCACGCCTAGAGCAGAACAATTAAGCCTTTGAAAAAATATACAACCAAGCCTATCCCTGACCTTCCTCAAACACACAATACAATACCAAGGAATACATCTATCTAATTTTAAAATACTTTAAACTCACAATAAAGCATACTGTAGCAGCATACTGTACACAAAATAATTTAAAACACATCTAATCCAGCTTTTAAAACAACATATATATATATATATATATACTGTATATATCTCTCTCTCTTTCTCTCTGTCTCTCTGTATATATATTCAGTATATATATATATAGTTGCATGATGAAACCACAGTACAATTTCATGGGTGAAGGGTGGGTATCGGGCCTGTGTGGCTTAACCCCTTAATCACCTTTGCGGTTATTATCTGATAAGGTGTTTAAGGGGTTGTTTACTTGGTTGTAGGGCAGTATGCTTTTGATAACCCTTCTACATTTATTTGTACTGTATATTGGTTTATCATGGGTGTGTATATAACGTATGTGTATATATATATATACAGTGTTCGACAAACCTATACATTTGCTCGCCCCGGGCGAGTGGATTTAACCCCCGGGCGAGTAAATATTGGCCCAAGCAGCACACGTTTGGTACTAGGTGGCGAGTAGATTTTTTTGTGTGGCGAGTAGATTTTTTGGTAATTTGTCAACCACTGTATATATATATATATATATATATATATATATATATATATATATATATATATATATATATATATATATGTACTGTATATATCTCTCTCTCTGTCTCTCTGTATATATATACAGTATATATATATAGTTGCATGATGAAGCCACAGTACAAATTCATGGGTGAAGGGTGGGTATCGGGCCTGTGTGGCTTAACCCCTTAATCACTTTTGCGGTTATTATCTGATAAGGTGTTTAAGGGGTTAATTGATATCTGAACGTAATTGCAATGTATTGGCTTTGTATTTGCTATGTATGTTGTGGACAAGACAAGGATTTTGCTGGCAATGGACACTTCGTATTGATGAGGTCAGTAGTACTTTATTTATTTGTATATGCTAGTTAATGTTTTTAATAATGGGCAATTAATCTATTATCCATATCTGGATAATAGTTATTTTGCACATTATTGTACTGTAGGTGTTGGGGGGGAGGGTGTATGTATTGAATGTATAGGCCAGGTTTATTTTTTTTACATTCAGGGTTTGATTCCGTGGTTTTGCGTGGGGCCTATGGAGACCACCTGTGGGTATCCTCGGGTATCCTAAAGGGTAGCAGGCTGGTGGTTCCACGGGTGACACATGCGGGGATGACGATGTGTGGTCCCACTTCTGTGGGGGCACCTCCGACCCGTAGTCTGCGGGCATGACGATGTGTGGTCCCACTTCTGTGGGGGCACCTCCGAACCGTAGGTGCGGGGATGATGATGTGTGGTCCCACTTCTGTGGGGGCACCGCGGACCCGTAGTGAGCACCCGGGAGTTCCCCAGACCCCCATGGGAACCACCCGAGGCCCGGCAGACACCTGTGGGTTTGACCCGGGGCTCCCAGACATCCTTGGGCCTACCGTGGGTACACAATTGTGGCCCACGGTGACCCAAGGAGACCACCTGAGGGCCATGGTGCTGGCAGGATCAGCCAACAGGCCTCCAGAACCTGTGGAATGCTGCTGGCAAACTATAGGTCTGTCCAGGTGCCCTGCCAGCCCACCGGGGACTAGCGTGGGACTGCATTATGAACCCTGTATGTAAAAGGATAAATCTTGTATTTATGGGGGGGCACAGGGGGTGGGTAATGTATTTAATAAATATAATGTACTGTTTTTATTGTGGGTACTGGGGGTGGGGTGTTTCCCCAACGGTATGTGGGTAGGCCTCCCTTGTGGGTACTGACTGGGTGGTTAGGCCTCACGGGGGGGGTTAGTGTGGGAGGGTATGTAGGCATCCCGAGTGGTGGGTGAGGGTGGGTTAACCCCTTCATGACTGTAGCAGTTAATAACCGCTATGGTGATTAAGGGGTTAGGGGACATTGCTTTGTATGTTTTAATTTTTGTGTCTGTTTTGCAGAAGCGGAGGGGCCATGGCCAGGATGGGGGGTGGGGGTAACGGTATGTGGGTAGGGGGTGAGGGTGGTTAACAATGCAGGGAGGGAGATTTACTGGTAACAGAAACATCTCTCTGCCTTCAGTGTAATCTGTTTAAAGCCCCCTCCCCCTAATGTGTGTTTCTGTAAAATCTCTCTCCCTTCAGTGTAATCTGTTTAACAGAAACATTAGGGGGGAGAGGGCTTTAGGCCTTTACATCTCTCTCCCTTCAGTGTAATCTGTTTAACAGAAACATTAGGGGGAGGGGGCTTTAGGCCTTTACATCTCTCTCCCTTCAGTGTAATCTGTTTAACAGAAACATTAGGGGGGAGTGGGCTTTTGGCCTTTACATCTCTCTCCCTTCAGTGTAATCTGTTTAACAGAAACATTAGGGGGGAGGGGGCTTTAAACAGATTACACTGAAGGCAGGGAGATACAGAGAATGTACTGTATTGTTCATCATGTATTTTGTTTATTGCAATGCTGTGTATAAAGTATAAGGTTTTTTACAATTAGATAGATGTAATCCTTGGTATTGTAAGGGTTAGCTTTGGTTTTAAATTGTGTTTTCTGGTTGGTACTTACAGTATATATTGATTTTGGTTTACTTGATTGGTTAAAATAGTTGACTTGTTTGGAAGTGTTTGTATTTACTGGTAGAGTAGCTTGCAATTATATTGTTAACATTCATTTGCAGAATGTATATGGTGCATAGATTTTATGCATCATTTATACAATGTAAATGCAATGTACTGTGTGGATTGGAATGTTATGTTTTATATTGTAAAATCAGTTAGAACTATTAAATGGATTATTATTATTGTCTTTATAGAGAAGCGTTATCTGTAGGACAGTATGATTTTGATAACCATTCTACATGTATTTGTATATTGGTTCATCATGTATGTATATATACTGTATACTGTATATATATATATATATATATATATATATATATATACAATATATATATATATATATATATATATATATATATATATATATATATATATATATATACAATATATATATATATATATATATATATATATATATATATATATATATATATATATATGTGTGTGTGTGTGTGTGTGTGTGTGTGTGTGTGTGTGTATACAGTGTATATATATACACAGTATATACTGTATATGTATAGGGATTGTTATTATATATATATATATACTGTATATATATCCAGTATATATATACAGTATATATTTATTTCTTTTCATGTATTTATTTATTTATTTAGATTTATTTATTTATTTTTTGGCGGCTGCTGTGTGTGTGTAATTTTTTAATTGAGGGTAGCGGGGGTGGGTGAATGGGGTATTAGCCCCAACGCTGCTTGTTTAGGGCTTGCGGGGGGGTAGCGGGAGGGCTTAACCCCTTCATGACCGTAGCGGTATTAACTGCTACGGTCGTGAAGGGGTTAAGTGCACCCGCAACCCCCCCCGCAAGTCCTAAACTCACACCAAGGGCCAAATACCCCCCTCACCCATCCCCACTACACACAATAATGCGGGCACGGTGGGTTAACCCCTTCATTGCCTTAGCGGCTATCCGCTATGGTAATGAAGCAGCATTTCTGTATTTTTAATAATATTGAGCAGGAGCAGGGGGGGTCCCTGAGCATTAATTTCTGGCTCAGGGAACCCCCTGCTCACTGTACAATATTATTAAAATACAGAAATGCTGCTTCTTTACCATAGCGCATAGCCGCAAATGTAAAGAACGAGTGTTTATTTATACTGTATACTGTATGTGTTTTATTGATAGTATACATGTGCAGAGGGTCTCCAGAGCAGAACCGCACTGGTTTCAGGTCTGGGGACCCCCTGCTCCCTGAGATACAGGCCCCTTTAGGGGGTGCCGGTATCCCTCTGCTCTGCTTGGTTAACAGGCCGCGATCACGTGGTCGGGCCCTTTAAACCAAGCAGAGGGATACCGGCACCCCCTAAAGGGGGCTGTATCTCGGGGAGAAGGGGGTTCGCAGACCTGAAACCAACGCGGTTCAGCTCCAGAGACCCCCTGCACATCTATACTATCAATAAAAATGTATTTCAAATGTATTTATTGTCATTTATTTATTTATTTATTTAGATTTATTTATTTATTTTTCGGCGGCTGCTGTGTGTGTGTATTTTTTTTATTGTGGGTAGCGGGGGTGGGTGAATGGGGTATTAGCCCCAACGCTGCTTGTTTAGGGCTTGCGGGGGGGTAGCGGGAGGGCTTAACCCCTTCATGACCGTAGCGGTATTAACTGCTACGGTCGTGAAGGGGTTAAGTTCACCCGCAACCCCCCCCCCCCGCAAGTCCTAAACTCACACCAAGGGACAAATACCCCCCTCACCCATCCCCACTACACACAATAAAGCGGGCACGGTGGGTTAACCCCTTCATTGCCTTAGCGGCTATACGCTATGGTAATGAAGCAGAATTTCTGTATTTTTAATAATATTGAGCAGGAGCAGGGGGGGTCCCTGAGCATTAATTTCTGGCTCCGGGAACCCCCTGCTCACTGTACAATATTATTAAAATACAGAAATGCTGCTTCTATACCATAGCGCATAGCCGCTAAGGTAAAGAACGAGTGTTTATTTATACTGTATACTGTATGTGTTTTATTGATACTGTACATGTGCAGAGGGTCTCCAGAGCAGAACCACACTGGTTTCAGGTCTGGGGAAACCCTGCTCCCCGAGATACAGGCCCCTTTAGGGGGTGCCGGTATCCCTCTGCTCTGCTTGGTTTACAGGCCGCGATCACGTGGTCGGGCCCTTTAAACCAAGCAGAGGGATACCGGCACCCCCTAAAGGGGGCTGTATCTCGGGGAGCAGGGGGTTCCCAGACCTGAAACCAACGCGGTTCGGCTCCGGAGACCCCCTGCACATCTACACTATCAATAATAATGTATTTCAAATGTATTTATTGTCATTTATTTATTTAGATTTATTTATTTATTTTTTGGCGGCTGCTGTGTGTGTGTATTTTTTTTATTGTGGGTAGCGGGGGTGGGTGAATGGGGTATTAGCCCCAACGGTGCTTGTTTAGGGCTTGCGGGGGGGTAGCGGGAGGGCTTAACCCCTTCATGACCGTAGCGGTATTAACTGCTACGGTCGTGAAGGGGTTAAGTACACCTGCAACCCCCCCCGCAACCCCCCCCGCAAGTCCTAAACTCACACCAAGGGCCAAATACCCCCATCACCCATCCCCACTACACACAATAAAGCGGGCACGGTGGGTTAACCCCTTCATTGCCTTAGCGGCTATCCGCTATGGTAATGAAGCAGCATTTCTGTATTTTTAATAATATTGAGCAGGAGCAGGGGGCGTCCCTGAGCATTAATTTCTGGCTCAGGGAACCCCCTGCTCACTGTGCAATATTATTAAAATACAGAAATGCTGCTTCTTTACCATAGCGCATAGCCGCAAATGTAAAGAACGAGTATTTATTTATACTGTATACTGTATGTGTTTTATTGATAGTGTACATGTGCAGAGGGTCTCCAGAGCAGAACCGCACTGGTTTCAGGTCTGGGGACCCCCTGCTCCCTGAGATACAGGCCCCTTTAGGGGGTGCCGGTATCCCTCTGCTCTGCTTGGTTTACAGGCCGCGATCACGTGGTCGGGCCCTTTAAACCAAGCATAGGGATACCGGCACCCCCTAAAGAGGGCTGTATCTCGGGGAGCAGGGGGTTCCCAGACCTGAAACCAACGCAGTTCAGCTCCGGAGACCCCCTGCACATCAACACTATCAATAAAAATGTATTTCAAATAATTTTTAATGTGCGGATGTTTGCGCAGAGAGAGCAGCGGATCTCTCTCTGCTGCAAACACATCTCGCCCCCGCCGCCAATACAGTAGTATCATTTATGTATGTGCATATACAGTACTGTATGTGTACAGTACTGTATGTTAGGGCTTATAGGGGTTGTTGTTATACAGTATATATATATATATATATATATATATATTTATATATATATATATATATATATATATATATATATATATATATATATATATATATATATATATATATATATATATATATATACTGTATAACAACAACCCCTATAAGCCCTAACATACAGTACTGTACACATACATATATATACTGCATTACAATTCATGAATTTATGCCATCTGGTGGACACGCGAAGCATTGCAGCCTATTAAATCCTGATCATTATCATTTAACAGATCAGGCCCCCGTCAGCCAGGCATGAACCGTGGCTGGGAAGGCAAACACAACGCAGCATGCAAGAGGTGAGGAGCGGCGCATTCCAGGTGTCTGCCAGGTACAAACTGGGCATTTGCTCGAATAAAGTATGTCGCAGCAGTAGCAGAGAGACATTCAGAAACTTTGGTTTGTACAGCAGGTGTAAGGTCAGGTGTTGAAAAGTATATTTGTGTGTCGTCGGCATAGAGGTGCTAATTAAACCCAAAAGATGTTATTAGGTCACCTAGAGAGAGTGTGTACAGAGAAAAGAGAAGAGGTCCCAGGACAGAGCCCTGGGGTACCCCCACAGAGAGATCAATAGAGAAGGAGGAGGTGTTAGCAGAAGAGACACTAAAAGTACGATGGGAGAGGTAGGATGAGATCCAGGATAGAGCTTTGTTCCAAATACGTAGAGTATGGAGAATGTGGAGGAGAAGAGGGTGGTCCACTGTGTCAAATGCTGCAGAGAGGTCGAGTAATATGAGCCGAGTGTAATGACCTCTGTCTTTGGCAGCATGGAGGTCGTCAGTTATTTTAGTGAAGGCTGTTTCGGTGGAGTGAGCAGTGCGGAAGCCAGATTGTAGAGGGTCTAGGAGAGAATAGGTGTTGAGAAAATGGAGCAAGCGAGAGAATACAAGACGTTCATGGAGTTTAGAGGCAAAAGGCAGGAGGGAGACAGGTCGATAGTTAGAAAGACAGGAGGGAATGGGGTCAAGAGGGCAAGTGGTAGAGGGAGAAGAGGCGATCAACAGCGACACATCCTCCTCTGAAACAGTGGAAAAAGAGTTAAGGAAGGCAGGAGGAGAGTTAGGAAGAGGTGTAGGATGGGGGGAAGAAACAGAGGGGATGTTCTGCCGTATGGATTCCACCTTTTCCTTAAAATAGTCAGCAAAGTCCTGAGCGGAGATGGAGGAAGGAGAGGCAGCTGAGGGTGGTTTGAGTAGAGTATCAAAGACAGAGAACAGTTGGCGTGGGTTAGACTTGTGCATGTTGATTAGTGCAGAAAAGTAGGCTTGTTTAGCTTGCGAGAGGGCAGAGTTGAAACAGGATAGCATAAATTTGTAGTGAAGGAAGTCTGCGAGAGTGTGAGACTTCCTCCAGAGGCGTTCAGAGGAACGAGTGGAGGAACGCAGCATGCGCGTGTGGGAATTTAGCCAGGGTCTAGGGTTAGAAGGGCGAGGGCGGCAGAGAGAAAGCGGGGCATGTAGATCAAGAGACGAGGACAAGACAGAGTTGTACTTTCTGACCAGGTTGTCAGGGTCTGTAGGTGAGCTGAGAGAGGAGAGGGAGGAGCGTAAAGTAGACTCAAAGTCAGGTAAGTGAAGAGAGCGCAGGTTTCTGCAGAACCGGGGGGTAGATGGAGGTGGAGAAGGGGAGAAGCGAGATAAAGAGAATGAGATGAGATGATGGTCAGAGAGAGGAAAAGGGGAAATGGAGAAATCAGAGAGAGAGAAGTTTTTAGTGAAAACCAGGTCTAAGTAGTGGCCATCCTTGTGGGTGCTGGCTGCAGTCCACTGTTGAAGGCCAACAGAAGATGTAAGAGAAAGAAAGCGGGAAGCCCAAGAGAGAGAGGGGTCATCAATGTGGCAATTGAAGTCCCCAAGGAGAAGAACAGGGGAGTCTGAGGAGAGAAAGAAAGAGAGCCAGGATTCAAAGTGAGAGAGAAAGGCAGAAGGGGGATGAGTAGAGGTAGGTGGGCGATAGATGACCGCCACATGAACAGGGAGAGGAGAGAAGATCTGGACAGTGTGAGCCTCAAAGGAGGGAAAAGCAAGAGAGGGGGGAATAGAAAGGGTTCGGTAATGACAGAGAGAGGAGAGAAGGAGCCCCACGCCTCCACCCCTGCCATCAGTGCGCGGAGTGTGGGAGAAGGAACGGCCACCATAGGAGAGGGCAGCTTCCAGAGCAGAGTCAGACTGAGTGAGCCAGGTCTCAGTTATAGCAAAGAGAAGCAGGGAGTGAGAGAGAAAGAAGTCATGTACAGAGAGGAACTTGTTAGAGAGGGAGCGAGCATTCCAAAGGGCACAGGAGAAAGGGAGAGAGGAGGGAGGGTGGCAGGGGATGGGTATGAGGTTGGAGGGGTTGACACCAGAAGGAGTAGAAGTTGCATGTGGGAGGCGAGGACGAGAGCAAGTAGAAATAAGACAGGGACCAGGATTGGGAGAGATATCCCCAGAAGCAAGGAGGAGAAGCATGGATAGAAAGAGGATGTGTGAGGAGGATTTGTAGGGGTGTTTTTTAGTGCAGGGGATATAGCTGTGTGGTGTCAGAGGACGCAGGTAAGAAAGGAGTTCATGTGAACTGAGAAGTGGGGAAGGAAGGAGAGATGGACATATATGAATAGAGTTTGAGACATACTGAGGCTGATAGAAAGAAGTGCATAATTTGAGAAGAAGTGAAGTCACAGCAAATATAAATGGTAAAGGCAGCATCACAGCAGTAATGATGCAGTCTGGTATAGTTGGTACCGAGAGCCTGGGGTCCAGAGCCGGGAGGTAGGTCGGAATCCGTAAACCGAGGTAAAGGGGTCGGGGAGTTCAGGAGGTCAGGATACAAACCAAGGGTAGAAGTCCAGAGCGGATCCGCAGCAAGGCTGGTTCGGTACACAAGGGATCACTAAGGAGACAAAGAGACAGGAACTGAGGCAGGCACGACCGTGGTTAACACAGGTCATACAAAGCTATGCTCAGCCAAAGAATGAATGGCTGAGAAAGGCATAAGTAGGAGGAAGGACCAATAGGGAGAGGGGGAGTAAAGAGGGAGCGGCCCCAGGGAAGATAGGGATTGGTAGGGAGAAACTTACCACAGCTGCGCTAGATGTGCAGCTTGTGAGCGGTGCACGCGCATCAGGTGTGTGCGCCATGCGGGAGAGGCGCACGTGGCCTCAGCTGGGGGCGGGAACTCCTCCTGAGGGAGGACGTAAAGGTCCTCGGCCATGCGCGCATGGGCGCGTTCAGTAGCCGCCGCGGGAAGCGGAGGAGAAGGAAGATCCCGCCCGCGGCGGTGAGGAGGCAGAGCTGGAGCGAAGGCAGGTAAAGTCGTGGGATGAACCCCCTTAGAGAGAGGTGTTCCTCCGGACCTTACAGTACCCCCCCCCTCCCTTGAGGAGCGGCCTCAGGATGACACCAATATGGCTTTTGGGGAAATTTAGAGTGAAAGAGTCTCAGCAGTCGGGGGCATGTATTTTATGGCCCTTCCAGTGAACCAGAAATTGTACAGAACCCCTCGTCCTCCTGGAATCCAGAATAGACTGAATTTCGAACTCTTCCTGCCCCTGAACTATGACTGGTTTAGGGTCAATCGGTGTCCTATGGAACCGTGGACTCTGGGACACAGGTTTCAGCAGTGACACGTGGAACACGGAGGGTATCCCCATGGATGGAGGAAGTTCCAGACGATATGCCACAGGATTTATCCATTCTATTACTGAGAATGGACCCAAGAACCTGGGGGCCAGCTTGTGGCTTGGAGTCTTCAGTCCAATGTTCTTGGAGGAGAGCCAGACCTTATCCGCTGGTTTGAAAACTGGTGCCTGACGACGGTGACGATCTGCCTGTACATTTTGTCTATGGGTTGCGTTTCTCAAAGCCTATTGGATTCTTTTCCAGGATTCATGAAGATCCTTGATTGGGTCATCGGTCGCTGGAACCCCGGAAGGAACTGAGGTGATGGGCAGCTGACCCGGGTGAAAACCATAATTAATGAAAAAAGGGGATTTCAACATGGAGCTGTTCTTTAAAGAGTTATGGGAGAACTCTGCCCACGGAAGTAAATCTACCCAATTGTCTTGGCTGTCTGAGATGAAGCATCGGAGGTATTGTTCCAGAGTCTGGTTCGTTCTCTCGGTTTGCCCATTAGTTTGGGGATGATACCCGGACGAAAAATGGAGGGTGTAGAGGGAGAAAGGGGGTGGCCCGGAATTAAAGGGATTGCACCCCATATGGCCATCCTCTGACCTCACCAGAGAGACAAGGGGTTAACTGGACTTCGGTTCAGGGATGATGTTTGCACCTTGTTATACCTTGAAAATATATGTTCCCATGTTTCCTTATAAGCATGTATTTTAATGTTTTAAAGTGCATTTCTGTATCTCCAGTAATGGAGGTCGCAGAGAGTTCATATTTGGCCAATATGTGGAGTCACTGTAGGCATTAAAACTGGCAAAGGTCGACCCACTGAGCCCACCAGAATGGAACTTATTAATATGTGTAGATATTAAAGTGTATATGTATTTTAATTTGGATCTGTTCTGAAAATGCAGACGCCATTTGCTAGGCTAATAGGTCATGAAGGGCAGACGGCTGAGTAGCCTAAGCATGGCAATCAAAAAGTTAACAGCCTTGATTGTTACCCAATGTCTAGGGATTAAGTATTACTCAATCAACAAACTCTGCCATTCTAATTGTTACCTGAGGGCATGGGTTAGTCTGTTAGTCTGTGTCTCCACATTAGAGAGTGGATACAGATAATTGTTCACCAATAGGATGTGTTCAATATTAGGAATAGGATTGCACAGGTATATAAACTGTGTCAACCCTACAGTTTTTTGTTGTGCTGGAGTTGTGCTTCTGATACCATCTTGAATGTCACTGGACTGCTGGAGAATTGCTAGTGGATACTTCTCCATCCCCCAACCCTAAGTAAGTGTTACCTTCTTGTCTGTTAATTGTACTATATTGCTGTGTTCACCTTATTTAAGGAATAAATTATATTTTATTATATCTAAGCCTCGTTCAGTTAAACCCAGATATTTGGTGTTCATTATATCTTGTCATAAGCTACCGTGACAGAGGGTGATATCCATCCTGTGAGCGAAGGCCCGCCAAAATTTTGGGACAAATTTTGTACCTCGATCGGATACGATGGAAAGAGGAACTCCGTGAATGCGGAATATTTCCTTAACAAAAATGTCTGCCAGGGTAGGGAAATTGGGTAGGCCTTTGAGAGGAATGAAATGGTCCACGACAACCAAAATGGTGTTCATCCCTTTAGAGGTTGGAAGTTCCACCACAAAGTCCATGGACAGATGACTCCACGGGCGTTCTGGTTTAGGGAGGGTTTGTAGAAGGCCGTACAGCTTTTTACGAGCGGTCTTAACCTGGGCGCAGATTGGACAAGTTTTTACGTACTCCGAAATGTCCTGCAACATGGTTGGCCACCAAAAGGTACGACCAATAAGGTCAGAAGTCCTTCTAATGCCTGGATGACTGGATGACCTAGAAGAATGACCCCACTCAATAATCTTTTAAGGAAGCGTGGAGCTGCATACAGACGGCCGACCGGCACCTTAAGGCCCCTCGGGAGATTAGATTGTACTGCCATTACCTGATCCAGGATATCAAAAGAGTTGGCCGAAACAATATATTTGGAGGGTAAGATTGTTTCGGGGATAACTTCGTAATTGTCCTCAAACAGGAATTGACGTGAAAGTGCGTCTGCCTTTTGATTCTTTGAACCAGGAATGTAAGATATGAGATAATTAAATCTCGGAAAAAAAGAGACCATCGAGCCTGACGCGCCCCAAGTCGACGTGCACTCTCAATGTAAAGTAAGTTTTTATGATCAGTAAAGATCGAAATTGGGGTCTCTGTTCCCTCCAGAAGATGTCTCCATTCCTGAAGGGCGAGTTTAATAGCCAGGAGCTCTCTGTTTCCGACGTCATAGTTAGGTTCTGCCGAATAATATTTTTTTTAAAAGAACCCACAGAGATGAAGTTTGGCCTGTGGGGACTGTCTCTGAGAGAGAATGGCGCCAGCACCGACGTCGGATGCGTCTACCTCTAGGGTAAAGGGAAGCCCGGGGTCAGGGTGACGCAAAATATGAGCAGAAGCGAAAGATTTTTTGAGGGAGTCGAAAGCTTGGAGAGCTGAAGGAGACCAGACTGCTGTGTTAGCTCCCTTTTTGGTGAGGGCAGTAATGGGGGCCACGGTAGAAGAAAAATTATTGATGAATTTACGATAGTAATTCGCAAATCCCAAGAATCGCTGTATGGCTTTCAGGGAAGTGGGTTGTGGCCATTCTAAGACAGCCTTGAGTTTGACTGGGTCCATAGAGAAGCCAGTGCTAGAAATGATATATCCAAGAAAGGGAATGGAAGAAAGTTGAAAAGAACATTTCTCTAGCTTAGCATAGAGATTGTTCTCCCGAAGGCGGGACAGGACTAATTTGGTGTGTTAAATGTGGTCAGAGAGGGATTTGGAAAAAATAAGGATATCGTCAAGGTATACGATAACGAAGCTGTCGAGGAGATCACGGAAGATCTCGTTGACAAACTCTTGGAAGACCACCGGGGCATTGCACAGGCCGAAAGGCATGACTAGATATTCATAATGCCCATCCCGGGTGTTAAAGGCGGTCTTCCATTCGTCGCCCTTCCATTCGAATGCGGACAAGGTTATAGGCTCCGCGGAGATCAAGTTTGGAAAAATTTGTTGCCCCCTGTAGACGATCGAAGAGATCGGAAATAAGTGGCAGGGGGTAACGGTTCTTGATCGTAATTTTGTTAAGGCCTCTGTAGTCAATACAGGGGCGCAAGGAACCATCCTTTTTCTTAACCAAAAAAAATCCAGCTCCAGCTGGAGATGAAGAATTGTGGATGAAACCCTTCCTCAAATTATCCTGAATATACTCGGTCATAGCCTTGGTCTCGGGTATGGATAGGGGGTAAGAACGGCTCTTGGGTAAGGTAGCACCGGGAAGGAGCTCAATAGGACAGTCAAAGTCTCTATGGGGAGGTAACACTTCAGAACGTATCTTATCAAACACGTCCGCCAGGTCCCAGTAGACCATTGGAAGGGAATTTTTTTACTCTGTGGGTAATTCCACTCTGGCTAACATCCGTTTCGGGGGAAGACAGGTCTTAAGGCACTGGGGGCTCCATCGTATGGGTTCTTTATTAACCCAATCTAATTGTGGGTTATGAAGTTGCAGCCAGGGGAGTCCCAGGATCACATCTACCGATGGAGTGTGGATCACGTCCAAGATAATCTTCTCTTGGTGACCGTCCTCCGTGGAGAGGGATAGAGAACAAGTCTCCAGGGAAATAAAGGCTGGTTGGAGTGGATGCCCATCTATGGCCTTCAGACCAACTGGAACAGCCTTAGATCAGAAGGGAATCCCATTCCTATAGGCAAAACTCTGATCAATAAAGTTTACCCGAGACACAGAATCTATAAATGCAGAAGCGGGGATCAGGGAGTTATTCCAGGCCAGAGAAATAGGCAGCATTATACGAGTGGGAAATACTTTAGAAGAGGAAAGAGGAGAAGAGATTACACCCAACGAGACCCTCTCATACCTTATTGGGTCCTGGTGTTTCCCGGTCGCAGAGGGCAGCTTACCTTGGGTCCTGGCGTTTCCCGGTCGCAGAGGGCAGCTTACCAGCAGATGACCGGGATGACCGCACTAATGGCACAGTCCACCATCTCGTTGGTGCTGTCTCTCAGACGTGGATAGCCGATGACCTCTGAGCTGCATAGGTTCGGGCTCACCCATAGGTTGGGGAACGTAATGGACGAGACTGCGGCTGGAAGACGAGGAGGAGGTGGAACGAGGAAGAGCGCGATCAAGTCTTCTCTCTCGTAGCCGCTGGTCCACGCGGATGCAGACCGCAATGAGATCCTCCAATCTGGTGGGTCTCTCGATAGTGGCCAGCTGGTCCTTGATGGCATCCGACAGACCCTGCCAAAAAGCTGCTGATAGTGAGCCATCGTTCCAGGAGGTCTCCACCGCGATGATCAAGAAATCCAAAGCATACTCGGTGACAGGACGAGTACCCTGGGAAATATGGAAGAGAGAAGAATCTGCCGTAATTTGGCGACCAGGCGTATCAAATACTTGCCTGAATTCTCGAAGAAAACGAGAATAGTCACGCGTCATGGCAGGCTCCCGCTCCCAGATGGGGGATGCCCAGGCTAGGGCCTTTCCATTCAAGAGAGACATAATATGGGCCACCTTTGAACGTGCAGTGGGGAAGCGCGAAGGAGATAATTCAAATTGCATCTCGCACTGATTAAGAAACCCTCTGCACTCGTGGGGATCCAATGCATAGCAGTTGGGAGCCGGGAGACGAGGATCCACAGCCACGGGAAGACCCGGGGAGGGAAACGCCGCAGCTGCCATGGCAGAGCAGCCGGGGGAATGCTGCAACGAGGAGAGTCTAGAGAGCTCCTGCGTCATGGAGGCAAGCTGCGCCTCTAGCTGGAGAAGTCGCAGCATGGGGCTTGGTTGCTCAACCTCTTCGGGGTCCATGTCCGTTAGGCTGAACATAATGTTACGCTGTGCTCACCACAGACAAAGAGGGACCCCGAAACTGAGGTGAGATGGGTAACAAACTGAACCCACAGCTATGGGGACACGCCTGGAAAGTGGAAAATAGGCGTCTGGCACCATCTGGGAGTATAAGATGAAGTAAGATACTCGCCATACGAGAAGGGAGGTTCCAGAAGATAGTTGGTACTGAGAGCCTGGGGTCCAGAGCTGGGAGGTAGGTCAGAATCCGTAAACCGAGGTAAAGGGGTCGGGGAGTCCAGGAGGTCAGGATACAAACAAAGGGTAGAAGTCCAGAGCGGATCCGCAGCCAGGCCGGTTCGGTACACAAGGGATCACTAAGGAGACAAAGAGACAGGAACTGAGGCAGGCACGACCGTGGTTAACACAGGTCATACAAAGCTATGCGCGGCCTCAGCTGGGGGCGGGAACTCCTCCTGAGGGAGGACGTAAAGGTCCTCGGCCGTTCGCATGCGCGCGTTCAGTAGCCGCCGCGGGAAGCGGAGGAGAAGGAAGATCCCGCCCGCGGGGTCGAGGAGGCAGAGCTGGAGCGGAGGCAGGTAAAGTCGCGGGAGGAACCCCCATAGAGAGAGGTGTTCCCCCGGACCTTAAATTCTGCAAGTCTGTGTGTGTGTGCGCTGTTATTGTAAATTGGAAGAATTATACAGTATTACAAAAATATAACTTTGCGTCTTCTTCGAATATAAAATTATCACATTTCTTCAGTATATGTATTATTTAGTAATCAATACTTTTACTTATTTTCATATTGTTTATTTTATGCGCATGCGTGTACTGTACAGTACTGTACTGTACTGTATGTCTCATTTGAACTTTGTTGAAACGCATAAGCGTGTTACAGTATCACATTTCGGCGCATTAAACATTATGATGACGTTTTGAAAATATTTCTTTGAACTGATAATCCATCATACAGCGCTCTCCCATTCACCCCTGCACACACACAAGGCTCAAGGATTTCAACTTCTTATCTACACCTCTCCCACACCATTCATTTGTAATGGATGGCTTTCTGGCTTGAATCTTCCCGAGCATGGCATTACATTCCTGCGCATGCGTGTATGGCTTCCCATTCATTTAGGCGTTAGTTCAAGTTTTAAAAATGTATATATGGGAAACTTCTAGGTGATGCACCGTGCATGGCTGACTAGGGAAAGAGCTCCCGACACCCTCCTATGAAATCGATCAGAAAAAACAAACCTGCCCATAAAAAAACCCCCAGAAAAGCTTCCAATCCCCCTTCTGAATCCAGAGGAATGGAAGGGAAATCTAAAAAAGCTCTGAACCCGGAGCCGATCTCCGATAGCCAAGATGGCGGCGAGGAGCCGGAGCACGCCGGAGGAAACGCACAGCAGGGGCACTTCGATCTCGTGCAGCAAGGACTTAATAAAGATTATTTTGAGTCCCTCTTTACTAAAATGAGGAAGGGGTTCCAGGAGGATCTGGCAATGGCCCTGGAGGGCATAAAATCCAATCTAAATGGTCTAATCAAGAGAATGGAGGAACTCGAGGCCAAAATAGAATGGGCCCTCACTGCTCAATCCAATACAGAGGATGACGTGGCCAGGCTTGGCCATGCGATAAGTGACTAAAAAGACGCCCTGGAGGACCAGGAAAACAGGGAGCACAGGCAGAACCTACGCTTCAGGAATATACCTGAAACTGTGTCCCCTGACTCCCTCCAGGCCTACCTTAAAAAAGTCTTCTTCCAGCTGGTTCCTGACCTAACGGACATGACCTACACATAAACCGGGCCCACCGGGCTCTGGGACCCAAGTCCTCTGATCCTAGCCGCCACAGAGATGTCATTGTTTAACTACATGAGTATTCCGCGAAGGAAAAAATTATGGCCGCCAGCAGAGGAGTCCGGGACCTCCGAGTTGAGGATAATGCCATCCAAATCTTCAGTGACCTCTCCAGGGTCACTGTAGCTAGGTGCCGAGAAATGAAGCCCTCACAACTATCCTCAGAGACCGAGGAATCAAATATAGATGGGGCTTCCCCTTCAAGCTGGTGGTGCTAAGGAATGGCAGATACCTCAGAATATCTGACCCAAAGGATTCCCAAGATTTCCTAAAAGCCATTGGAGTACACCCCCAGCAACCGGGCCCCACGAACCTCTATAAGCCCGGACCCATCAGAGATCCCCCGGACGTCAAAGCGCCTGGCAAATCAGAAGCCCACTGATGTCCCTGGAACTCTCTCAGCTCGAGAGGAAGAGGCTGAGCAGCTAAGAACTTGAGAACCCCTCCAACTTCCCAGGCGATTCTGTGCCCCAAATATCTGAGGATTCCTCATCATACCCCCCCCCCGCTTACCTCACGATCCCCGATCAAGTAACCCAACCGGACAATTGCCCCTCACCCCCCCATCCTGTCCCTCACCTCCCCCCCTCTACCCCTCACCTCCCCCCCTCTACCCCTTACCACCACCCTCCTCCCCCTCCCCGCACCTATGATCCATCTGGCCCACTAAGATTGCTACAAGAGAAAGCCCCTGCAAAACCCCCTGATTCCCATCACACCCTCCCTCCTGGCTCTTACCCCATCCCCCAAGCTGCAAAGACCTCTCCTCCCGTGGCCTGGATGTCTGATCTCAACTCCGGGCACATTAGATGGGGCCACCGCGTCCCTGCAAACAGAAGGCTCAATGACGAGGACTACTCCCTCCCCCCCCGGGATCCTTGACCGTCCTGTTCCCCCCCATCACGGTCCTTACCTTTGGCAAAAATGGGGTTTGTATGGCGGTTCACTGCTGCCGCTGGGGTATAGAGTGGATGTCCCACACGCAAAGATAATAAAAAGGTTTATTTAGTGCATATACACAAAAAACTGCTACAGAGTGAACTCTTGACGCGTTTCGTCCCGTCAAGGACTTTGTCAAAAGAGTATCTAACACAGCCCCAGGTGATGTATCCATAGTGCGCTGACTGCTGTATCATTGGTTAATTGTCAGTGGGTGGGCAAATGATCACCTGATGAATAAACAACTTCTAATCAACCTAAGATCAAATCACTATGTAAGCACTATCAATGCCCACTATGCAGACATCACCCTGGACACAAAGTTGCAACAAAACACTGAACAACACACAGTATTATTTAAAAACAAAAGTATATACTCCTGTCACATCTTACATAAATGCAAAAATGAGACAACAAGTGTTAGTTACACAGTAGTAGGTCAAGTTACATTTATATCAATAGTAATTCCTCATTGAGAATATTAAAGCAAACATGGTATAAATGAAGTAAAGCCTTATAAAATCCTTGATGAACAAATAGGAAAACAATCAACTTAATGGCAAATGATTCAATAGTTAATAATACAAGTCTAACCTTATAACCCTATAAAAAAGACATATTTAATATGAAATATAGCAAAAAATAATGATTATAAAAATTATATATATCCACAAAAGTATAATTATAAAAAACATATACATAATTCTGTAAACCATATATAAAGCATAATAATTATAAACCCTCAAACATAAAATAACCTATATCCGAAAGTGCTTAAGATCCCACTCTATATTAATACCAGTAGGATGCAATGTATCCAGAGCATGAATCCAAAACAATTTCCCTCATATTTAATTTATTCAACCTATCTCCCTCTCTAGGATGAATATTAATGTGTTCCAGGGTGGAGAAGGTAAAATTGGAAATATCGCCAAAACTACAATTGGAAAAATGCCGGGACACAGGATGCAACAAATCCTTCTTCAAAATATGTCTAATGTGCTCCTGTATCCTAACTCTCACAGGTCTAATTGTTCTTCCAATATATGCTTTCTTGCAGCCACACTGTAAAAAATAGATAACATAGCTGGTATAGCAATTCATAAAGCTTTTGATGTGAAGATTACCTTCACATGTATTGATCTCAACTCCGGGCACAGTAGATGGGGCCACCGCGTCCCTGCAAACAGAAGGCTCAATGACCAGGACTACTCCCCCCCCCCCCGAGATCCTTGACCGTCCTGTTCCCCCCATCACGGTCCTTACCTTGCCTCCCATGCCCACCAATGGTCAGATTGTCATCTACAAGCTTTCTAATCCAGCCTACTCCCCCCCCCCCCCAACCCCTCTCCCTGCGGTCTATACATCTCCCGATAAAAGCACCACTTACTGAGGATGTGTTCCTGCTCCGGTCCCAGGTGATACCCGAATTGAAATTCTCTGCGACGCCCCGGTCGAAGCCCCGCTCTCACCTGCAGCGGGGATGGGAGGAATTATGCCGGCTCCGCGAGAGTTTCGTGGGAGCCACAGTGGGGCTTACCCTGTGGGTGGCCGCGCTCTGCTCGGAGGCCGGCGGAGGGGAATTTCGATCTATCCCCCAATGGAGGTCCGATGGCCCCCTTCCCCCCTGGAGGTCGCGCTCCTCTGAAGTTCACTCAATTTATCCTGGACTGCCCAATTAAGCTCCCTCCAAGAAAGAACACTTTGAGCAAGTCGAATGCATGTTGTTCCCTCTCTCCTATCTCTAACCAATGCAATTGCTGAGATATATCCTCTCCCTGATCCCCGCTGCAAATCCCTTCCAAACCAGGTTCCCCCCACCCTCCCCCTTCCCTCCCCCTTCCCCCCACTTCCCCCTTAACGTCCTCCCCCTTCCACCCCCTTCCACCCCTCCCCTCTCTCCCTTCCCCCCCTCGCTTCCCCCTCTCCTCCTGCCTCCACCCATCCTCCTCCCCCTCCCCACACTGATACTGCCTAGTAGCTCTGAGGTTGTTCAGCAGGAAGTTTGATTGTATCGCGGGCTCAGTACTCATATATGCTCAACTTCTCTCATATTATCCCCTCTGTATATGCACCCCCTCCCGTCATCTCTCCTATAACTTTTGTCTACTTGAAACATCTAAAAATGCTGAAAATGTTTTCACATCTGTAAATTGCTGACATAATTGCCGTCCCACCTTCCTCATTTCCCCCCTTTCCCTCCTCCCCTCCTCCCCCCACTCCTCCCATCCCTCCATTCTTTCCCCCCCGCCTCCCCCCCTCCCACCCCACCCCCGTGTTGGCTCCACGAACATAAGGTTCTGGCCCAAATCATTCGCAAGTGCCCCCCCTCCACACATACCAAGTGCCACCCTCCTCCCTCTACGCTTCTGAAAAACTGTATCGCCTCGGACTGTGCGGGAATATGTATGTTGATATCATAAGTGCTTTAAGCTAATACCCTTGCTGTCTCGCCATCCTTCCCCCCCCCCGTATCCCTATCCTCTCCCCTTTCCTTCCTGCCCTTCTCCCCCCCCTCCTCATTTCCCTCCCCGGATCCCAGTTTTATCCTTATGTAAGAATATTTGCACAATGTGTTTGATATCTGTAGATATCTTCTTTCTTCCGCGTGGTCTCCCCACCTCCCTCCCACACCTCCCCCCTCATCCCCTGCCTTTTCAACCAAATCCACACCTCTCAGCTGTCTCCTTCCTGCAAGGGCCCCACAGGTGTCTCACGCCTATTCAGATGCCCACCCCTAAGTCGACTTCCAATCCCCCGTTATGGGATGCGAACGGGGCCCAAAGTGTTTAGCTCTGGAAACATAACATGCCTATACTGTCTTCCATCAAAATTATTTCCCTTAATGTGAAAGGGCTTAATTCAGTTAAAAAACGAAAGCTAGCACTTCAAGAACTTAAAAAAACTAAGTGAGACGTTGTTTTCATTCAAGAAACTCACTTTAACTCCGCCGAACCCCCAAACACATTTAAAAATACATTCCCACAGGCTTTTTATGCCTCCTCCCCAAATAAGAAAAGGGGAGTTGCCATCCTGATTAACAACAACGTCCCCTTTGCTCCAACAAAGATAACACAGGACCCAGATGGGAGATTTCTGATTTTGCAGGGCACACTCTCGGGATCCCCTATCACACTCATCAATATATAGGCCCCTAACGAGAATCAAGTCCCATTTCTCCAAAAGCTACTAGGCTCACTAGACCAGGCTTCTCTAGCCTCTCTAGTTTTAGCCGGCGATTTCAATATGGTCCTCTCCCCAGACCAGGACAAATCCACGATACTAGCTACCCCCCATACTACCCAAACACAAAAAAAAGCTAATAAGTTTGGAGAAATACTACAAAACGTCTCCCTTGTAGATATTTGGAGGGCCAAGTACGTAGGTCAGAGGGACTACACGTTCTTTCCGGCCCCTCATCAGTCTTACTCGCGGATCAACTATTTTCTGGGCACCAATAATGTTCTCCAGGCATTTTCCCAGTCTAACATAGGCCCAATCACATGGTCGGACCATGCCCCTGTCGAATTAAACCTCTCTCTACCCTTCGTCAAAAGCAACTCATATAAATGGAAGCTAAATCACTCGCTTCTTAATGAACCGAAACTAGTACAGACAATTAGACAAAAATTATCCTCTTTCTTCGAAATAAATAGAGGATTGATTTCGTCATCGGCAACCCTCTGGGAGGCACACAAGGCCTCAATAAGAGGGGATCTTATCTCTTTGGCCTCATATAAGAAAAAACTAAAACTCAAAACACAAAAAGACCTAATAGATAAGATCCTGAGTTTAGAGAAACAAGATAATCACTTCTCCTCCAAAAGAGTATACAAAATGCTCAACAAAACAAGATCGGAACTGAAACAAACACAGCTTGAAGAGGTAGAGAGAGCGTTGAAATGGACCAATCAAAGATTCTACGACAGGGGCAACAAAGCTGATAGACTCTTGGCCGAGAAATTAAGAGGTATGAAAACTAAATCCCAAATCACCAAGATTCGTACCCAAAAAGGCCAGATCTCCTTTGTAGAAAAATAAATCACCCACGAATATGCCAAATTTTAAGAAGAACTATATAACCTCCACCCCCCAGGGCAGCAACAAGATAGCGCCAAAATAGCCTCACAATATCTAGCAAAGTGTAATTTGCCTTCACTTACGGAGGAGGAACTAGAAAAACTAAACCAACAAATTTCCCAAGAAGAATTGGCCCACGCCATAATCTCCCTTAAATTAGCCAAGACCCCGAGGCCAGATGGATTTTCCAACGCATATTACAAAACGTTTGTGTCGACTCTCTCCCCCTACCACCTAGACATATTCAACTCCTTCCTGGAGGGTGCCCCGATCCCAGGCACGATTTCGGCCGTCAACCTGGCCATTTTCCACAAGCAAGGAAGGGACCTGCTACAATGCGTCAGTTATAGACCGATCTCGCTTCTTAACACAGATCTCAAACTCTTCAGCAAGATCTTAGCAAACAGAATAAACCCGATTCTTCCAAGGCTTATTCATATTGACCAAGTGGGCTTTGTGTCAGATAGACAGGCCTCTGACAACACCCGCAAAATTGTGGATATCATTGACCATGTGCATCTCAATAAACTCCATGCCATGATACTAATGCAAAACAAGGGGATATGAGGGAAGGTGAGGGGGAGGGGTGGGGATGTGGATCGGGCGCTCCCAAGTGAACCAATAATGTTGCTGAAAATACAACTAATATCACACAATATAACACCAGTAGTGAATAAATATATAAGTGTATAAAGCAGCTCAACTTCCTCTGATGGGACAGTTCCAGGTCCCAGAAGGGTAGATTGTTTCTTGGAGATGAGGAGGAGCGCAGGCAGGTGTAGCAAAATATGCAAAAAGAGAATAACATATATAGTGCAGATTGTAAACACTGTGCAGATAGATGTAATCTATAGAATAGAACTCACATAGATCGCAGAAAATGTCACGTGTCAGAGATCCTTCTCTCTCTGACTGGAGCCCTTTGAATGGTAACAGGGAAATCTCTCAAGGCACGGATATGTATGGATAAGAAGAAAAGCCACAATAGTGCATACTATTCCAATATTGTATTAATCAGACAAATAACACGAGTATGTTACACTCACATTCGCCATGTACAAATCAGGTGGAGGAGAGAACCGCAGCTCGTTATGTGGTGGTGCAGGTATAAGCAGCTTCACAGCATTCAGGATTCTCTTCCGCGTATGTCACAGCCGTCGCGTCACTTCCGCTGTCGCGTCACGGCTGAGGGCGGAAGTTCCCAATGGAAGAGACCTTAGACCGAATTCTGCCAGTCCTTCAGAGCTTGTTCCCTCACTGCAAACTCTACGCGTTTCGCTAGATGCTTCGTCAGGAGTTATCAGATAGACAGGCCTCTGACAACACCCGCAAAATTGTGGATATCATTGACCATGTGCATCTCAATAAACTCCATGCCATGATACTAAGCCTGGATGCCGAGAAGGCATTCGACCGCATCAAATGGTCATTCCTTGACCAAACCATTCTTAAATTTGGCTACTCAGGCCCTTTCCTAGAGGGAGTCCGCGCCCTCTACCAAAACCCCACAGCATACCTGAAACTCCCAGGCGGACAACTAAACCCAATCCCAATCCCAAAAAAAATGGAACTAGACAAGGCTGCCCCTATTCCCACTACTGTTCGCACTCTCAATCGAACCACTAGTGGCCCAAATCAGAGCCGACCCAAGTATAAAGGGCATCCCGATCGCTGACACAGAATATAAATTCTCCCTCTTTGCGGACGATGTAATCCTGACCCTTGCGGACCCACACATATCCCTTCCCAACCTCCAAAAATGACTAGATCAATTTAGCCAGGTCTCTGACTATAAGGTCAATATGGATAAATCTGAAGTGCTTAACCTCTCCCTATCAGAACATGTCTGAAAACTATTGCAGGCTAACTATAAATATAGATGGAACTTTACCCACGTTAAATACATAGGAATAAAGATCACCAACACCTACAAATCACTTTACCAAACTAACTACCCTCCTCTATTTAACCAAATCAAAAAAGACTTAGACTCTTGGAACCACCACCAAATCTCCTGGCTTGGCAGAATTGTTTCATGTAAAATGAACATCCTCCCCCGTTTACTATACTTCTTCCAAACTCTCCCAGTAATAATACCATTATCAGAACTGAAAAATTTACAATCCCATATATTCCGATTTATTTGGAAACAGCGTAATCCCAGGGTCCCAAGGTCGGTTATGCTATCCTCAAAGACGAGAGGGGGCTTGGGTGCTCTGGACGTGATCAGATACTATCAAGCAGCCCAACTACACCATGCGTTCGTTTGGAATAACCCCACGACTTCTAACTACTGGTTGGTGATAGAGTCCTATCACGCTTCCCCATCTCCCTCCCACTTTTCCTATGGCTCCAAGCAAACAAAGAAAAACAAACCCAGAAATTTGAACTTGGGGCGATGAGATGCACATGGTCCATCTGGCTTAAATATAAAGGGAAGTATGGCCTATCTTCATCCCCTTCCCAACTCACCCCGATCTTCGGAAACCCAGAATTCCCGCCTGGCTGTTCCCGTTACCAATTTGGTCAATTTCAGGACCTAGGCATCAGAATGGTTGCAGATCTGCTGAAGAAAGAGGACATTCTGTCCTTCCAGGAGCTCCAAGAGAAATATCACTCGCAGGACCTCCACCTGTTTAAATTTTTACAAATCAGACATTTTACAAACAAGCTTTTTCCCAAAACTCTAAATTCCCCACCCTGACTTAATTCGAATCCGTCTGCCTCAAAGGCAAAAACCAAAGAGGATTAATATCCGAGATCTACAGAGGGATTGAGTCGACACTCCCCCCCCAAACCATTCCTATATGCAAAAATGGGCTGCTGATCTTAACCTTCAGATCGACATGGAAGACAGGGAGGATGTCTGGGATTCAGCAACCAAAACATCGATTTGTACCACAACAAAAGAAAATATCTATAAAATCATATTCCAGTGGTACTTGACCCTGAGCAGACTGAGCCAGATCTTCCCCGGCACACCAGACCTCTGCTAGAGGGGATGTGGTCAAGGGGGAAACATGGCCCACATTTGGTGGTCATGTCCGGAGATCCAGAAGTTCTGACCAGAATCCAGAAGCTTCTCCATGAGACTCTTGGTCTGGAAGTCCCATTGGACACTCTGACGTATTTGCTGGGTAAACCATTAGATGACCTTCCCTCCCCATTGTTAAGGTTGATTTCCTCTATCTTAACTGCCGCCAGGTGTTCAATCGCAGCGGCTTGGAAACAAGTAAAAGCACCTTCCAAGAGTACAGTTGTTAACAGAATAAATACGGTCATGAGCCATGCTGAAACAAAAAAAGCCCCAATTTTACAAAACCTGGGGATTGTGGCCGGGCGCCGGACCCCCATCGATCCTTCAGATCCTAGCTCTAGCCTGAAACCCTACGAGAGGACCGGGAATGGAGACGACTGACCCATCACTCCCCACTTGCCCCCCCCCACCTTCTCCTTCCCCCCCTCACCCTTCTCTCTCAGTCTTTCCCATCTTCCCCCTTCCTTTGTCTCCCCCCTTAACCCATTTGTAAATAATATACAAATGGGTAAATCAATGGACTAACCCTCCAGGCGCTCAGAATAAAGCATAGTCCTGCTGGTGAGCAATGATGAAATGAATCTTATAGACCCCGGCTATACACAACCATTTAGCAGTGTGAAAAATATCCTTCCCCCCAACCGGCTCACCAAGAGCACTATCAGGCTGGAACACGGGAAACTCACGTATAATTCTTGGGGCTGTTGATGTCAAGCCTGTTCGGTCTTGGCAGTGTGATGTACTGTATGCTCCCGCTCCTCCTGGATGAGGCTGGGATCTCTCCGTCGCAGGATCCTGTTGCTTCACCGCCAACCCGCTATCCGCCGATGCGGAGGGTGGTCACCTGACCGGCGGCATGGATGGTGCTTCTGAATGACGTCACGGCAGACCCGGCAGCCAGGAACAACCAGCAGTGACTCGGCGTGCAGGCGCGCAATGAACCAGCATAGATAACCTCTTGAAAAAGAGAGAAAGCGCCGCACAGCACAAAAAAGGAAGTGAAGGCTGATGTGAGAAAAATAAAAAGAGCTTTATTTGCACAAGGTGCAAGCGAAACCTCTTGACGCGTTTCGGCCTGGGAGGCCTTTGTCAAAAGAGTGATTCGCTTGTACCATCAGACATCTATTTATACATCAGCAAACTAAGGACAGCTGTACATGTTGTTCAATGTAATGAATATCAGGTGTCCAGCATTATAATCATAACAACCTCAGTGTCAGACTTAATGCCCGCATAATGAACATAGATGTCAGAAAAACATGTTAAAACAAAAAATATATATATATACATAAAAAGACCAATCATTATGACTAAGGACATAAACATAAGTCTGAATGTCTCAGTTCAATATATTAATGACAGGTCAATAAGATATAAATTCTATGCACCTTGAGCTTAAATAAAGCACAGATAATTTAAATCTAAATGTAAATTTAATCACAAACCCAGAGATATAGGATAGGAGAATCAAAGGTTATAATCGACATTTTAAGCATTAATATACATTTGCAACACTTTCATGGTATCATAATAATGAAGTTAATGGAAAGTACAATTTAAACCAGAAATAAATTGGAATATATAAATAACTCAAAAGTAATTGTTTATGTAATGTAGGTATATTGAAAAAAATACCTGAAATAATATAAACAAATAAGGAAATGAAAAAAGAAGGGAGGAAAGGGGGGGGGGGAAGGGGGGAAAGGGGGAGGGGTGGGGGGAATGAAGGAGGGGGGGGAGGGGGGGGGGGGAGGGGAGGGGGGAAAGGAAGGTGGGGGGGGAGGAAGGAGGGATAGGAATGAAAATAATGTAACAAAAAGGAAATTATTTACCAATAAATATATACATATCAAAAATCAATCATAAAGAAAATGTTAATCATAAAGAAAATGTTTTAGTTCCCACTCTACATTAAGGCCACAAGGTTGCAAACTGTTGAGGGAGAAAACCCATGACATCTCTTTTTTATTTAAACGGTTAAGTCTATCTCCACCTCTTGGGTGGATGGGAATGTGTTCAACACCACAGTAAGAAAAATTCTTTAGTCCCCCAAGTGGACATAATGAAAAGTGTTTAGAGACTGGATGTGAGAGATCACGTTTGTGAATAAGTCTAACATGTTCAGAAATTCTGACATATAGAGATCTTATTGTTCTTCCCACATATCTTTGTTTACAGCCACAGGTAATGACGTAAACTACATGTGTGGTTTGGCAGTTAATGAATGTATTTATCCGATACTTACTATTAGGGTATAGTGTGCGGATTCTTTTAGTCGGAGAAGCATACTTGCAATAATTGCAAAAGCCACATTTAAAAAACCCTTTTGGTATATTCCCAAGTTTAGAATTTCTTGATTGAAACATACTTTTGGATACAGATGTAGCAAGTGTGTTGGCTTTTTTAAAGGCAAATCTGGGACCCGAATTTGTATATTGTTCAAGATCTGTGTCCATTTTCAGTACATTCCAATGCTTCTGAATGATCTGTTTTATCTGGAATGCTTGTTTGCTGTATTTTGTAATGAATAGAGGATATTCCTCTATTCATTACAAAATACATATACAAATACAATACATAGGATATTCCTCTATTCATTACAAAATACAGCAAACAAGCATTCCAGATAAAACAGATCATTCAGAAGCATTGGAATGTACTGAAAATGGACACAGATCTTGAACAATATACAAATTTGGGTCCCAGATTTGCCTTTAAAAAAGCCAACACACTTGCTACATCTGTATCCAAAAGTATGTTTCAATCAAGAAATTCTAAACTTGGGAATATACCAAAAGGGTTTTTTAAATGTGGCTTTTGCAATTATTGCAAGTATGCTTCTCCGACTAAAAGAATCCGCACACTATACCCTAATAGTAAGTATCGGATAAATACATTCATTAACTGCCAAACCACACATGTAGTTTACATCATTACCTGTGGCTGTAAACAAAGATATGTGGGAAGAACAATAAGATCTCTATATGTCAGAATTTCTGAACATGTTAGACTTATTCACAAACGTGATCTCTCACATCCAGTCTCTAAACACTTTTCATTATGTCCACTTGGGGGACTAAAGAATTTTTCTTACTGTGGTGTTGAACACATTCCCATCCACCCAAGAGGTGGAGATAGACTTAACCATTTAAATAAAAAAGAGATGTCATGGGTTTTCTCCCTCAACAGTTTGCAACCTTGTGGCCTTAATGTAGAGTGGGAACTAAAACATTTTCTTTATGATTAACATTTTCTTTATGATTGATTTTTGATATGTATATATTTATTGGTAAATAATTTCCTTTTTGTTACATTATTTTCATTCCTATCCCTCCTTCCTCCCCCCCCCACCTTCCTTTTCCCCCTCCCCTCCCCCCTTTCCCCCCTCCCCCCCCCCCTCCTTCATTCCCCCCCCCTCCCCCCTTCCCCCCCCCCTTTCCTCCCTTCTTTTTTCATTTCCTTATTTGTTTATATTATTTCAGGTATTTTTTTCAATATACCTACATTACATAAACAATTACTTTTGAGTTATTTATATATTCCAATTTATTTCTGGTTTAAATTGTACTTTCCATTAACTTCATTATTATGATACCATGAAAGTGTTGCAAATGTATATTAATGCTTAAAATGTCGATTATAACCTTTGATTCTCCTATCCTATATCTCTGGGTTTGTGATTAAATTTACATTTAGATTTATATTATCTGTGCTTTATTTAAGCTCAAGGTGCATAGAATTTATATCTTATTGACCTGTCATTAATATATTGAACTGAGACATTCAGACTTATGTTTATGTCCTTAGTCATAATGATTGGTCTTTTTATGTATATATATATATATTTTGTTTTAACATGTTTTTCTGACATCTATGTTCATTATGCGGGCATTAAGTCTGACACTGAGGTTGTTAATGATTATAATGCTGGACACCTGATATTCATTACATTGAACAACATGTACAGCTGTCCTTAGTTTGCTGATGTATAAATAGATGTCTGATGGTACAAGCGAATCACTCTTTTGACAAAGGCCTCCCAGGCCGAAACGCGTCAAAAGTTTTCGCTTGCACCTTGTGCAAATAAAGCTCTTTTTATTTTTCTCACATCAGCCTTCACTTCCTTTTTTGTGCTGTGCGGCGCTTTATCCCATTTGTAAATAATGAGGAAAACAGTTTATTGGCGTTGACTTGTGCAATCCGCTGTCATATGCCGATGACTTCATATCTACTCCCTCCCATTTGAGGGACTATATTTTGTAGACCCATGGTGCAGTATCCTTACACCCCTTGATGATGTCTGCCCTATCGGACGAAATGCGTAGGGTTTTTTCCTGTGTGCTCAGACTTTGTGAAGCAGTCAGCTCCCCTCCTCCGTGAGATCAGCTGTGCTGGTGTTTTGCATCTTCCTGCCTGTGCGTCCTGCATTGCCCTGACTACCACGGAGCCCTATGATCCTCCTCTATTGCTGGAACGCTGAGAGAGTTGGGCCGTGACGTCAGACGCCATCTGCATGCGGAAGCGGTGGATGTGCAGCAGCTGACAGAAGCATTCTACTGCATCTGAACCCAGAGTGGTTAAATTGCCTTTATTATTCCTGTAGCATGTGAGTGTATTGGAGCCTCCTTGCTCAAGTGTTTTTATTAATTAAATTGTGTTGCACTATATGTTTTCTTTTTTCTTTACATATGCTGCTCATTTTGAATTGAGATTCCCAGTGACTTTCCACCTTGGAGAGGAATATTGTGCTTTGTGTCCTCCCCCAGATCCTAGCTCTAGCCTGAAACCCTACGAGAGGACCGGGAATGGAGACGACTAACCCACCACTCCTCACTTGCCCCCCCCCCACCTTCTCCTTCGCCCCCCTCACCCTTCTCTCTCGGTCTTTCCCATCTTCCCCCTTCCTTTGTCTCCCCCCTTAACCCATCTGTAAATAATGAGGAAAACAGTTTATTGGCGTTGACTTGTGCAATCCGCTGTCATATGCCGATGACTTCACTGTCAATGATATAATGCTATTATTGTATGTATTACTGTTGCACGTCCCCAATAAATGAAAAAGATTGTTAAAAATATATTTTTTTTTTTTTCGGTTATCGACATGGGCTTGCATAACAATTCCTGATATTATGAGAATCAATCATTACTGTTGCTTTTTAATTCTACACTAGTCATGTATGTTCTTTATGAGGTGGGTGGCATAGTACTGTGATTTTTATATGGGGGTGTGGGGATCAAAACATTATGATGACCTGTTGAAAATATTTCTTTGAACTACAGGTAATCCATCATACAGCTTCCCCCCTCCCCTCCGCACACACACAATGCTCAAGGATTTCAACTTCTTATCGCCACCTCTCACAAACCATTCATTTTCAAATGGTTGGCTTTGTGGTTTTAATCTTCCCTAGCCTGCTCTCACATTTCTGCGCCTGCGTGTAATTCTCTTTGGGTGGGTCCTTGTTGATTATTAATGCGCATGCGTGTATAACTTCCCATTCAATTAGAAGTTCAAGTCTGAAAAAAAAGTTTATTTTTGTTATTTTTTTTCCCGTTTCTCGACATGTGCTGTGCCTGCATAACAATCCTTGATATTCTGATCATCAATCACTACTGCTGCTTTTTAATTCTACACTAGTCATGTACATTCTTTATAAGGTGGGTGGCATAGTACTGTGATCTTATTTGGGGATGTTTGGATCAAAACATTATGATGACCTTTTGAAAATATTTCTTTGAACTACAGGTAATCCATCATATAGCTTCCCCCCCTCCACCCCGCACACACACACAAGGCTCAAGGATTTCAACTTCTTATCGACATCTCTCACAAACCATGAGAATGACTTATCCATCCAACCCCAAACCCCGAAGCCATTCTTTAAAATCTTTGAGGCTTTGTTTATGGTAACGCATGCGCCCGTCTGACGCGTCACATGGCAGGCCACGCGCCCGCGCACTGCCAAGCCGGTGTGTGCATGCTCTGAAGAGAGCCATCGGCGCCTCCCATGGGGAGGAATCTCGGCCGCACGTCCGCATGTTGTCAGTGCTCCACACTGCGCATCGCGCCGTGCATCGTGCCGCGCATCGCGCATCGCGCACGCGCGCGGGTTGCCCGGCACCCAATTAGTTACCAGGGAAGCCTGACCTGTAGGCTGTTTCAGCTAATTACCTCCCTGAAGCCATTGGAGGACCGGATCACACCCCTGCAAGGTAATTGGATCCTTCCTCCTTATATACCTACTCCTGTCTGTCCTTCCTTGCTGAGCATAAAGCCCTGTTTATGCATTGTGCTCACTGCTGCTGTTTCGTTGTGTCTTGATCCCTGCTTGGCCTTTTCCTGTCTGTTCTCTCCAACACCTTTGGCTGTTCTTCAGATTCCTACACTCTCCTATGCTTTGACCCTGGCTTCATCCCTTGACCATTCTACCTTCTCTGACCCTGGACCTTGGCTACGGAAATCTACCATCCTCCACTCTCCAACCCTACTACACTGTATGACTTGGCCTACGCATTCCGGACTGCGTGGTTGTGGGTCGGTGTCTTTCCATCCCCACCTCAGCCCCACGGTCTTCAGTCCTGTTTGTGGTGAGCGCAGCGTGACAATATGCTCAGCCCAACAAACATGGACTCCGCTGAGGTGGCCCGACGTTTGGACACACATGAGGAATGCTTTCGGCAACTTACCGGCTCATTCACACTTAAGGAACAACTAGTCTCCCAACTTAAACAAGATGTTAACACCCTTAATGAGCAAGTTAGATGCCTGACCTTGTCTACAGTGAACACCAGCCTACTTGGAACCGCTCCCATCCCCACAACGCCTACCTCTGAGCCACGACTACCTACGCCTAACCGGAATGCAGGGGATCCCACCGGTTGTCAGGGGTTTCTGAACCAGTGCTCCATACAGTTTGAGCAGCTTCCCTCTCACTTCCTCATGATTAAAGGTCGGGTACATACTCTCCTTGTTGACTGATGCCACTCTAGTCTGGACCTCTCCCCGATCTGACATCAGATCTCACCCTCTTCATCGCCGAGTTCCGAAGGGTATTTGACACCCCACGGCATAAGGTTATCGCCGCATCTACTCTGCTTAATATTTCCCAGGGAGACTGTACTGTGGCTCGCTATGCACTGGATTTTCAGACGGTGGCTACGGAGACCAGTTGCAACGATGAGGCCCTATCCACAGTCTTCTGGCAGGGCCTGTCCGAACGTTTGAAGGACAAACTGGCACCCCTCGATCGGCCCGCTGGATTTGAGGATCTGATAACCCTGTGCATCCACATGGATCAGCGTCTCCAAGAGAGAAAGATGGAGAGAAACAAATACTCTCGAGGTATACAATTGTCCTCCTTTTCCACCGTAGGTCCTGTTCTCCCCACAAATCCCGTTCTAGATGAACCCATGCAGCTGGGAGGGACTAATCTTTCGCCTACCGAGAGGCAACGGAGAAGATGAGCAGGGCTGTGTCTCTACTGCGGCAACAACGGACACCTGGTGATCAACTGTCAGCTAAAACCGGGAAACGCCAAAGCCCAGTGAGTATTAGGAGGATCATGCTGGGTACTGCAACCTTTCCCCCTCCTCAACCCTCCGCTAGGATTTACCTACCCATCTCCATATTTGGTGAGACCTTCACAGTTCAGACACAGGCCTTTCTGGATTGAGGGTCAGGGGGAAACTTGGTTGATCAGGAGTTTGCGATCAAAAATAGGATACCCTTGGTACCCAAAGATTGACCGGTAGGCCTTGAAGCAATCGACGGATGACCATTGCAGCCTGAATAATTTCCCTGCAAACGACACCAATAAAGATCTCGACCGGTGACTTCCACTCCAAGACCATAACACTTGATGTTATCCACACTCCCTCCACGGACATTATTCTGGGACTTCCATGGCTCCGGATCCACAATCCGGTCGTCGACTGGACAGAGTCCACGCCTCTATGTTGGAGTTCTTATTGTTTGAAACATTGCATGTCTGCTCCTAAGGCAGTGGCAGGTCTGGAGGTCACGGATCCTGACAGGATACAACTGCCGGTGGTATATGAAGACTTTCGCGACATATTCGATAAACACCAGGCAGAGGAACTTCCGCCACATCGTGCGTACGATTGTCCGATCGATCTTCTACCCGGCGCCATTCCCCCGAGAAGAGGATCATACCCATTATCTATACCTGAGACCCAGGCTATGAGACAATATTTCCAGGAGAATCTCCAGGTGGTGTTCATTCAAAAATCCTCATCACCTGCTGGGGCAGGCTTTTTCTTCATCAAGAAGAAGGATGGAACCATCAGACCCTGCATAGACTATCGCGGTCTCAACAAACTCACCATAAAAAAACACTACCCCCATCCGTTGACAGCAGAATTGTTTGACTAACTCTAAGGAGCAAGGATTTTCACTAAATTGGATCTCAGAGGCGCCTATAATCTGGTCAGATTCTGGTCTGGCTTGCATGTACTGACTGATCTGTGTGGTTGATTTGAAGTGCTGGTTGTTTAAAGTGTGTGCAGTTATAACCAGAAGCAGTTTGAACAAGGAATCGGTTAAATAAGGTATAGTTTATTGATGTACAGTTTACTGTTAGTACTTCTAAACTTCATAGTTGCTAGAATGTACAGGATTGAAAATGAAACTCAATGCACATCTTGCCATATGTACAGTATGTGCACTTGGTTCAGCTGTTCCAAGGAGCATACCGCTGTGGGAAGTGTGAGCGGCTGGTCTCTTTAGAGTCAGAGGTTGCTGATCTGAAGAGGCAACTTGCAATATCGAGGGACATTGGCAATCTTGAAAGGGGTTTAGAGCTCACTGAGCAGGCCCTTGCTTCGACTAGTGGTGCAGATGGTGGTGCTGTTAGTGAGGAGCAGGTAGGTAGCTTGGTTGCTGTAAGTGAGGAGCAGGTAGGTAGCTGGGTGACAGTTAGAAGGGGACGCAAGGGCAATAGGGAGAGGCAGGTCATTTCTGAGCTGACACATCCCAATAGATTTGCCATGTTGAGTGAAGATATTAGGAATGTTGGGGCAGAAATGGCAAGGCTGGGGGAGACTAATTCCTCTAGAGGCCAGGGGAATAGTTCCTCCAGCACAGTGGGGACTCAGGATGCTCAGATACGAAGAAAGATTGTGATGGTAGGGGACTCCATAATTAGGAAGGTAGATAGGGCAATCTGATGCCTGGACCGCATGAACCGAACAGTTTGTTGTCTCCTAGGTGCTCGGGTTCGGCACATTGCGGATCGGGAAGACAGATTGTTGGGGGGGGGCTGGGATTGACTCTGCGGTCTTGGTACATGTTGACACCAATGACAAAATTAGAGAAAGATGGAGGGTCCTAAAAAATGATTACAGGGATCTAGGCCAAAAGCTTAAGGCAAGGACCTCCAAGGTAGTATTTTCTGAAAATACTACCAGTGCCATGCGCTACCGCAAGGAGACAGTCAGAGATCAGGGAGGTTAATGCATGGCTAAGAAAGTGGTGCAGGAAGGAGGGGTTTGGGTTTTTAGAGCACTGGGACTCCTTTTCTGAGAGGTGCCATCTATATTCTAGGGACGGATTGCACCTCAATGAAGAGGGATCTTCTGTGCTAGGGGGGAGAATGCTTAAAAGGTTGGAGGAGATTTTAAACTAGGATGGAGGAGGGAGGGGAATGAAACAGATAATGAACTAAATGGAATAGATGAGGATACAAGGTGGTATGGAGGTAGAATGGGGGCAAGTGCAAGTTTGACAAGCAGTGAGACACCCATAGTAAATATAGATAATACTAGAAAACTTCTAAAGACTAAACCAAGTGTGAGCAGAAAGGAAGGAGCAGATAAGATAATAGTACAGGCTGAAAAAAAACTTAAATGCATGCTTGCTAATGCAAGAAGCCTGACAGATAAAATGGGGGAGCTTGAATTAATAGCTGCAAGGGAGCAGTATGATATCATAGGCATTACTGAAACATGGTGGGATGAAACTCATGACTGGACAGTTAATTTAGAGGGTTATTCTCTTTTTCGGAAGGATCGAACAAATAGAAGGGGAGGTGGAGTATGTTTATATGTTAAACCGGATCTAAAACCTATTATAAGGGATGATGTCTATGAAGGGAATGATGAAAATGTAGAGACTTTGTGGATAGAAATTAGCAGTGTAGGTAAAAGTATAAAGAAAATGTTTGTGGGAATATGCTATAAACCACCAAATATCTGTGAGATTGAGGAAGCTAAAATACTTTTGCAAATGGAGAAGGCATCAAAACTGGGTCATGTTTTCATAATGGGGGATTTTAATTATCCAGACATAGACTGGGGCAATGAGATTAGCGTTACAACAAAAGGAAACAGGTTTTTGGGGGTGCTTAAAGACAATTATATGACCCAAATTATTGAGGAACCAACCAGGAGAGGGGCAGTTCTGGATTTGGTCATATCAAACAATGTAGAAGTAATAACAAATATTCAAGTCCTGGAATATTTGGGTAACAGTGATCATAACATTGGCCCATTTGAAATAAATAATCAAAAAACAGATTACTTGGGTTCAACAAAGACTTTAAACTTTATTAAGGCAGATTTTAATAAACTGAGGTCTAATCTAGTAGTAATACAATGGGATGATGTTTTTGCAGGGAAAGATGTAGAAGATAAATGGGCAGTCTTTAAAACATTGTTAGAAAAGCACACTTATCAGTGTATACCCTTGGGTAATAAGTATAAAAGAAATAAGTCAAAACCAAAGTGGCTAAATAAACACGTAGGGGAGGAAATGGACAAGAAGAGGAAGGCATTTAGATTCTTTAAGTCAGAAGGGACAGAGACATTGTATCATAATTATAAGGACTGTAACAAGAATTGCAAAAGGGCAATCAAATTAGCAAAAATGGATAATGAAAAAAGGATTGCAATACAAAGTAAGGTCAACCCTAAAAAGTTCTTTAAGTACCTTAATAACAAAAAAATGAGAAAAGAAAATATAGGACCTTTCAGTGTGAGATGGGTAGGCAGATTATTATTGGAGATAAGGAAAAAGCTGAGGTATTAAACAAATTCTTTGCCTCTGTGTTTACCAGGGAAGAATCACGTTCAATATTACTGCCGCAGGAGGAAGCCACAACCTCCATGTTAATGAACAATTGGTTAACTGAGGAAGAAGTTCATAAGCGGCTTGAAAAATGTAAGTAAATAAGGCACCTGGCCCCGATGGCATACATCGAAGTGTTCTCAAGGAGTTAAGCTCAGTAATTGCAAAACCATTATATTTAATATTCAAAGACTCCATTTCCACAGGCTCAGTACCACAAGATTGGCGTAAAGCAGATGTGGTGCCTATATTTAAAAAGGGAGCTAGATCACAACCGGGAAATTACAGACCGGTAAGCCTGACTTCAATAGTAGGGAAACTACTTGAAGGTTTAGTACGGGATAATATTCAGGAATACCTAATGGAAAACAAAATGATTAGTAATAGTCAGCATGGATTTATGAAGGATAGATCTTGCCAAACTAACCTTATTTGTTTCTTTGAGGAGGTAAGTAGGAATTTAGACCAGAGTAATGCAGTTGATGTGGTCTACTTAGATTTTGCAAAGGCTTTTGATATGGTTTCACACAAGAGGTTGGTGTACAAAATAAAGAAAATTGGACTCAGTAATAATATATGCACCTGGATTGAAAACTGGTTAAAGGACAGACAACAGAGGGTTGTCATAAATGGAACTTTTTCAGGTTGGGCTAAAGTCGTGAGTGGAGTACCTCAGGAATCGGTACTGGGACCTCTGCTTTTTAACTTGTTTATTAATGACCTTGAGGTTGTGATCGAGAGAAAATCTCCATCTTTGCTGATGATACTAAATTGTGTAAGGTAATAGAATCAGAGCAGGATGTAATTTCTCTTCAGAAGGACTTGGAGAGACTGGAAACGTGGGCAGGTAAATGGCAGATGAGGTTTAATACAGATAAATGTAAGGTTATGCATTTGGGATGCAAGAATAAAAAGGCGACTTACAAATTAAATGGAGATATATTGGGGGAATCCTTGATGGAGAAGGATTTAGGAGTGCTTGTAGACAGCAGGCTTAGCAATAGTGCCCAAAGTCATGCAGTAGCTGCAAAGGCAAACAAGATCTTATCTTGCATCAAACAGGCAATGGATGGAATGGAAGTAAACATAATTATACCCCTTTACAAAGCATTAGTAAGACCACACCTTGAATATGGAGTACAATTTTGGGCACCAATCCTAAGAAATGACATTATGGAACTAGAGAGAAGAGCCACCAAATTAATAAAGGGGGTGTTGATGTTATCCACACTCCCTCCACGGACATTATTCTGGGACTTCCACGGCTCCGGATCCACAATCCGGTCGTCGACTGGACAGAGTCCACGCCTCTATGTTGGAGTTCTTATTGTTTGAAATATTGCATGTCTGCTCCTAAGGCAGTGGCAGGTCTGGAGGTCACGGATCCTGACAGGATACAACTGCCAGTGGTATATGAAGACTTTCGCGACATATTCGATAAAAACCAGGCAGAGGAACTTCCGCCACATCATGCGTACGATTATCCGATCGATCTTCTACCTGGCGCCATTCCCCCGAGAAGAGGATCATACCCATTATCTATACCTGAGACCCAGGCTATGAGGCAATATTTCCAGGAGAATCTCCAGGTGGTGTTCATTCAAAAATCCTCATCACCTGCTGGGGCAGGCTTTTTCTTCATCAAGAAGAAGGATGGAACCATCAGACCCTGCATAGACTATCGCGGTCTCAACAAACTCACCATAAAAAAACGCTACCCCCATCCGTTGACAGCATAATTGTTTGACTAACTCTAAGGAGCAAGGATTTTCACTAAATTGGATCTCAGAGGCGCCTATAATCTGGTCAGTTTCTGGTCTGGCTTGCATGTAGTGACTGATCTGTGTGGTTGATTTGAAGTGCTGGTTGTTTAAAGTGTGTGCAGTTATAACCAGAAGCAGTTTGAACAAGGATTCGGTTAAATAAGGTATAGTTTATTGAAGTACAGTTTACTGTTAGTACTTCTAAACTTCATAGTTGCTAGAATGAACTGGATTGAAAATGAAACTCAATGCACATCTTGCCATATGTACAGTATGTGCACTTGGTTCAGCTGTTCCAAGGAGCATACCGCTGTGGGAAGTGTGAGCGGCTGGTCTCTTTAGAGTCAGAGGTTGCTGATCTGAAGAGGCAACTTGCAATATCGAGGGACATTGGCAATCTTGAAAGGGGTTTAGAGCTCACTGAGCAGGCCCTTGCTTCGACTAGTGGTGCAGATGGTGGCGCTGTTAGTGAGGAGCAGGTAGGTAGCTTGGTTGCTGTAAGTGAGGAGCAGGTAGGTAGCTGGGTGACAGTTAGAAGGGGATGCAAGGGCAATAGGGAGAGGCAGGTCGTTTCTGAGCTGACACATCCCAATAGATTTGCCATGTTGAGTGAAGATATTGGGAATGTTGGGGCAGAAATGGCAAGGCTGGGGGAGACTAATTCCTCTAGAGGCCAGGGGAATAGTTCCTCCAGCACAGTGGGGACTCAGGATGCTCAGATATGAAGAAAGATTGTGATGGTAGGGGACTCCATAATTAGGAAGGTAGATAGGGCAATCTGATGCCTGGACCGCATGAACCGAACAGTTTGTTGTCTCCCAGATGCTCGGGTTCGGCACATTGTGGATCGGGTAGACAGATTGTTGGGGGGGGGCTGGGATTGACCCGGCGGTCTTGGTACATGTTGACACCAATGACAAAATTAGAGAAAGATGGAGGGTCCTAAAAAATTATTACAGGGATCTAGGCCAAAAGCTTAAGGCAAGGACCTCCAAGGTAGTATTTTCTGAAAATACTACCAGTGCCATGCGCTACCGCAAGGAGACAGTCAGAGATCAGGGAGGTTAATGCATGGCTAAGAAAGGGGTGCAGGAAGGAGGGGTTTGGGTTTTTAGAGCACTGGGACTCCTTTTCTGAGAGGTGCCATCTATATTCTAGGGACGGATTGCACCTCAATGAAGAGGGATCTTCTGTGCTAGGGGGGAGAATGCTTAAAAGGTTGGAGGAGATTTTAAACTAGGATGGAGGAGGGAGGGGAATGAAACAGATAATGAACTAAATGGAATAGATGAGGATACAAGGTGGTATGGAGGTAGAATGGGGGCAAGTGCAAGTTTGACAAGCAGTGAGACACCCATAGTAAATATAGATAATACTAGAAAACTTCTAAAGACTAAACCAAGTGGGAGCAGAAAGGAAGGAGCAGATAAGATAATAGTATAGGCTGAAAAAAAAACTTAAATGCATGCTTGCTAATGCAAGAAGCCTGACAGATAAAATGGGGGAGCTTGAATTAATAGCTGCAAGGGAGCAGTATGATATCATAGGCATTACTGAAACGTGGTGGGATGAAACTCATGACTGGACATTTAATTTAGAGGGTTATTCTCTTTTTCGGAAGGATCGAACAAATAGAAGGGGAGGTGGAGTATGTTTATATGTTAAACCGGATCTAAAACCTATTATAAGGGATGATGTCTATGAAGGGAATGATGAAAATGTAGAGACTTTGTGGATAGAAATTAGCAGTGTAGGTAAAAGTATAAAGAAAATGTTTGTGGGAACATGCTATAAACCACCAAATATCTGTGAGATTGAGGAAGCTAAAATACTTTTGCAAATGGAGAAGGCATCAAAACTGGGTCATGTTTTCATAATGGGGGATTTTAATTATCCAGACATAGACTGGGGCAATGAGATTAGCGTTACAACAAAAGGAAACAGGTTTTTGGGGGTGCTTAAAGACAATTATATGACCCAAATTATTGAGGAACCAACCAGGAGAGAGGCAGTTCTGGATTTGGTCATATCAAACAATGTAGAAGTAATAACAAATATTCAAGTCCTGGAATATTTGGGTAACAGTGATCATAACATTGTCTCATTTGAAATAAATAATCAAAAAACAGATTACTTGGGTTCAACAAAGACTTTAAACTTTATTAAGGCAGATTTTAATAAACTGAGGTCTAATCTAGTAGTAATACAATGGGATGATGTTTTTGCAGGGAAAGATGTAGAAGATAAATGGGCAGTCTTTAAAACATTGTTAGAAAAGCACACTTATCAGTGTATACCCTTGGGTAATAAGTATAAAAGAAATAAGTCAAAACCAAAGTGGCTAAATAAACACATAGGGGAGGAAATGGACAAGAAGAGGAAGGCATTTAGATTCTTTAAGTCAGAAGGGACAGAGACATTGTATCATAATTATAAGGACTGTAACAAGAATTGCAAAAGGGCAATCAAATTAGCAAAAAATGGATAATGAAAAAAGGATTGCAATACAAAGTAAGGTCAACCCTAAAAAGTTCTTTAAGTACCTTAATAACAAAAAAATGAGAAAAGAAAATATAGGACCTTTGAGTGTGAGATGGGTAGGCAGATTATTATTGGAGATAAAGAAAAAGCTGAGGTATTAAACAAATTCTTTGCCTCTGTGTTTACCAGGGAAGAATCACGTTCAATAGTACTGTCGCAGGAGGAAGCCACAACCTCCATGTTAATGAACAATTGGTTAACTGAGGAAGAAGTTCATAAGCGGCTTGAAAAATGTAAGTAAATAAGGCACCTGGCCCCGATGGCATACATCGAAGTGTTCTCAAGGAGTTAAGCTCAGTAATTGCAAAACCATTATATTTAATATTCAAGGACTCCATTTCCACAGGCTCAGTACCACAAGATTGGCGTAAAGCAGATGTGGTGCCTATATTTAAAAAGGGAGCTAGATCACAACCGGGAAATTACAGACCGGTAAGCCTGACTTCAATAGTAGGGAAACTACTTGAAGGTTTAGTACGGGATAATATTCAGGAATACCTAATGGAAAACAAAATGATTAGTAATAGTCAGCATGGATTTATGAAGGATAGATCTTGCCAAACTAACCTTATTTGTTTCTTTGAGGAGGTAAGTAGGAATTTAGACCAGAGTAATGCAGTTGATGTGGTCTACTTAGATTTTGCAAAGGCTTTTGATATGGTTTCACACAAGAGGTTGGTGTACAAAATAAAGAAAATTGGACTCAGTAATAATATATGCACCTGGATTGAAAACTGGTTAAAGGACAGACAACAGAGGGTTGTCATAAATGGAACTTTTTCAGGTTGGGCTAAAGTCGTGAGTGGAGTACCTCAGGAATCGGTACTGGGACCTCTGCTTTTTAACTTGTTTATTAATGACCTTGAGGTTGTGATCGAGAGAAAATCTCCATCTTTGCTGATGATACTAAATTGTGTAAGGTAATAGAATCAGAGCAGGATGTAATTTCTCTTCAGAAGGACTTGGAGAGACTGGAAACGTGGGCAGGTAAATGGCAGATGAGGTTTAATACAGATAAATGTAAGGTTATGCATTTGGGATGCAAGAATAAAAAGGCGACTTACAAATTAAATGGAGATATATTGGGGGAATCCTTGATGGAGAAGGATTTAGGAGTGCTTGTAGACAGCAGGCTTAGCAATAGTGCCCAAAGTCATGCAGTAGCTGCAAAGGCAAACAAGATCTTATCTTGCATCAAACAGGCAATGGATGGAATGGAAGTAAACATAATTATACCCCTTTACAAAGCATTAGTAAGACCACACCTTGAATATGGAGTACAATTTTGGGAACCAATCCTAAGAAATGACATTATGGAACTAGAGAGAAGAGCCACCAAATTAATAAATGGGGTGGACATTCTAACTTATGAGGAGAGGCTAGCTAAATTAGATTTATTTACATTAGAAAAGAGGCGTCTAAGTGGGGATATGATAACTATATACAAATATGTTCAGGGACAATACAAGGAGCTTTCAAAAGAACTATTCATCCCACGGGCAGTACAAAGGACTCAGGGCCATCCCTTAAGGTTGGAGGAAAGGAAATTTCACAAGCCACAAAGGAAAGGGTTCTTTACAGTAAGGGCAGTTAAAATGTAGAATTCATTACCCATGGAGACTGTGATGGCAGATACAAAAATTTGTTCAAAAATAGGTTGGACATCTTCCTTGATGGGAAAGGTATACAGGGATATACCAAATAAGTATACATGGGAAGGATGTTGATCCAGGGATTAATCCGATTGCCAATTCATGGAGTCAGGAAGGAATTAATTTTTCCCCTTAATGTGTTTTTTTGTTTGCCTTCCTCTGGATCAATAAGTAAGAATAGATATAGGATAAAGTATCTGTTGTCTAAATTTAGCATAGGTTGAACTTGATGGACCTACGTCTTTTTTCAACCTCATCTACTATGTAACTATGTAAGACAAGGAGACGAATGGAAGACCGCATTCAAACTCGCGACGGGCACTATGAGTACCGGGTCATGCCGTTTGGGCTATGTTACGCCCCTGCTTTCTTCCAAGACTTTGTCAATGACATCTTCAGAGACCTTCTAGACCGTCATGTGATAGTATACCTGGACGATATACTAATTTTTTCCAGATCCATGCCTGAAAATACGGCTCACGTCAAGCAAGTCTTAATGCACTTAAGAGAGAACCACTTGTTCGCTAAGCTCGAGAAATGTCATTACCAACAAAGATCTACCTCCTTTCTTGGCTACATCATATCTGATACCGGTCTCGCTATGGATCCTACCAAGGTCAAAGCTGTACTCGTGTGGCCCTGTCCTCTCTCCCTCAATGCTGTACAAAGGTTTCTTGGCTTCGCCAACTATTACCGGAGGTTCATTCAGGGATTCTCATCGGTAGTAGCACCCATCACGGCGCTAACCCAGAAGGGAGCTGACCCTATGAATTGGTCTAACGAAGCTCTCCAGGCCTTCGAGAGGATAAATAAGGCATTCATCTCAGCACCCTTCTTGATACACCCAGGCCCTTCATTACCTTTTTCTTTGGAGGTTGATGCCTCCGATGTAGGAGCAGGAGCTATACTCTCCCAAAGAAACAATCCTCAAGCTCCACTTCACCCCTGTGCGTATTTCTCTAAAAAAAAATCCTCCGCCCAAAGGAATTATGATGTAGGAAACCGTGAGCTCCTCGCGATCAAAATGGCCTTAGAAGAGTGGAGACACTTACTGGAGGGCACGGAGACGCCAGTCATGACATTAACAGACCATAAAAACCTACTATACATTGAGGGAGCACGGCGACTCGGGTCTCGCCAGGCAAGATGATCCTTATTCTTTACACGGTTCAACTTCCTTAGCTCCTATATCCCAGGGTCTAAGAACTTAAAAGCTGACACCTTGTCTTGACAATTCCTGGTAGAGGATAACAAGGTGGAACAGCAGGAGACCATTCTCCCATCCACTTGCATTGTGGCAGCCAATGCTTTCAGTGCATTGTCTGAGATTACCAAAGGCCCAGAGGAACATCCCAGCAGGACTCAAGGTTCCGGAGGACCATTTGTTCACCCTCCTTCTATACCAGAGGAGCGTCATGGAGTGGGGACATTCATCCAAGACAGCTGGTCATCCTGGCACCAAGAGTATTACCGAGCTCATAGAACGTACGTTCTGGTGGCCCAACATGCAGAGAGACATACAAGCTTTCGTAGCTACATACTCTACTTGTGCACAGAACAAAACTTCACGCAACAGACCTGCGGGTCTCCTTCAACCTTTACCAAACCCGGAACGTCCATGGACACATATATCTATGGACTCTATCGTTGAGTTGCCTAAATCTAGAGGCATGGATACCATACTTGTAGGGGTGGACAGGTTTTCTAAACAGGCACACTTCATCCCGATAAAGGGCCTACCCACCGCGCCCATGTTGTCCGACGTGTTCATCAGGGAGATCTTCAGGTTATGGGACCCCCCCATAGAGGATCCCAATTCATCTCTTGGTTCTGGAGGGCGTTTTGTAAGAGTCTGGACGTCACACTGCACTTTTTGTCAGGCTATCACCCCCAGACCAATGGACAAACTGAACGCACCAATCAGTCTCTGGAACAATTTTTAAGGTGTTTTATTGCTGATACTCAAGACGACTGGGCAGAACTTCTCCCGTGGGCAGAATTCTCCCATAATAATCTTCGGAATGAATCATCCCAACAGTCGCCGTTCATGGTCAACTATGGCTTTCACCCTTTTGCACTCCCTTCTCTTATCTCGAAGTCTGGAGACCAAGCCGCAGAGGACAGGATCCTCCACTTACAAGACTTATGGCAGAAGATCCAACTGAACCTACAGCACACTGGTAAACTACAGAAGAGACAAGCGGACCGTCACCATAGAGAGGTCCCAGGGTACTCGGTAGGACAAAGGGTCTGGTTATCCACAAAAAACATTTGTTTAAAGGTAACCTCACCCAAACTTTATCGGACCATTCCGTATCACTAAAAGGATCAACCCGGTAGCCTACCGGCTAAAACTGCCAAAGAATATGAGGATTCCCTCCTTCTTTCACTCCTCCCTTCTAAAACCCTGTCTTCAATACTCATCCTCCAAAGGACAACCTAAACCTCCGCAAACCATTCTGGTGGAGGGTCAACAAGAATATGAGGTACAGACCATTCTCAACTCCAGAATGTCCAGAGGAGGATTGCAATATCGTACACTGGAAGGGCTATGGCCAGAGAAGAGAGTGGATTCCTCATCGTCAGGTACATGCTATCCATCAAATTCATGCCTTCCACCATAGTCATCCTTAAAACCATCCATGGGTCGCCTGGAGGTCTCCCCTCAAGGGGGGGATACTTTAACAGCCACCGCAACCCCTGCCGGAACCCGCCCGGCTGACGCGTCATACGGCAGACTCACGCGCCCGCGCACTGCCAAGCCGGTGCGCGCACGCTCTGAAGGGAGCCGTCGGCACCTCCCATGGGGAGGAATCTCGGCCGCACGTCCGCGTGACGTCAGCGCTCTGCGCCGTGCATCGCACACACCGCTTGTTGCCCCGCACCCAATTAGTTACCAGGGAAGCCTGACCTGTAGGCTGTTTCAGCTAATTACCTCCCTGATGCCATTGGAGGACCAGATCACACCCCTGCAAGGCAATTGGATCCTTCCTCCATATATACCTACTCCTGTCTGTCCTTCCTTGCTGAGCATAAAGCCCTGTTTATGCATTGTGCTCACTGCTGATGTTTCGTTGTGTCTTGATCCCTGCTTGGCCTTTTCCTGTTTGTTCTCTCCTGTCCTGACCTTTGGCTGTTCTTCGGATTCCTACACTCTCCTACGCTTTGACCCCGACTTCGTCCCTTCACCATTCTACCTTCTCTTTCCCTGGACCTTGGCTATGGAAATCTACCATCCTCCACTCTCCAACCCTACTACGCTGTACGACTTGGACTACGCATTCCGGACCGGACTGCGTGGTTGTGGGTCGGTGGCTTTCCATCCCCACCTCAGCCCCGCGGTCTTCAGTCCTGTTTGTGGTGAGCGCAGCGTGACAGTGTGTGTGTGTCATACTGTTTACAGTAAACAGTAAACTGTGTACTGAAATGGGAGTTTGTGAGTCATAATGAGTAATAATTAAGTGAGTGATAATTAAGGAAAGCGGTGCAACTCACTTTGAAATACTGTAGAAATAGAATTGATTATAAGAATGTAAGCATGTAATTGTGATAATTGAGGAAGGAGGTGCAACACAAAAACAAATTTTACAGTATATCTAATAATTGCTAGGAAATGGTTCTGTTAAAAATAATAAGCCATGTAACCAATAAAAGTGCTATTGCATTACTGCACGGTAAAGAAAACATATTCAAAATACTTTACTTACGCGGTAGTTTGTCTTACCGTGGGCATGATAGCTCACTGTGGCTGCTGGTACAACGAGCCCAGAAGTACTTAACCAGCGTTGAATATATGAAATTCGTTGTCCTCTCGTGTACATATCCTTTATTCTCATGCTGAGATCCTTAGAAATCTTTTTAACAGGCATCGCTGCGTATAGAAAGAAATACAAGCACAAGAATGTATATTCGATGTTGAGTCGATGTGTATTCAATGTGCAATGAATCAACAAAATGGATGGTGATTTATACTTTAATGGGACTCATTACAGTACGCCCACTTTTAACACCTGCACCTCAATCACTATAGGGACACAGTGTATAAAAGGTGACTCAAATTGCATAGCCCACAACACTCTGATCGGTATCTGAACTTGCTCTTGTCCAGTTACTGCATTGTGCTTTATTCCATCTGCATCCATGGATGAACCCCGATTCTATGGACGCAGGAACCCACTCTCTTCTGCCGTGCCTGCCGTGCCTGCCGTGCCAAAAAAGCGAAAGGCGGGAGCCTTTTTCAAGCCACAGCCAAAGCGAAAGGCCACGGCTAATAAAGAAAACCTTCTGATGACTCCAAAGGCTAAGGCTTTTAAGAAGCCTTTTTATGTCAAGAAGAAATTGGCTGATATATCATTAAAGCAAAACATATGGGTGCCATTCATCAACGCTGCAGCTGCTTTCCCGGGAACCCACATTTTCTTTTCACTCCTCGACGACGCTGCCACTTACCTCCATGGAACTCCCATGACACCTTCTCCTGCATTCCACGCTGCCTTTTCTCTCCAGGGAACCCCTGTCTCATCCGCTTCAGCACCCATCCACTCAGATGTCCACAGCAGCCCATGCACATGATCCAGCTCGTTAGACCGCATGCTGAATGGGTTAAGTGTCTAAAACCCTGAGAACTCTATGCTGGTAAAGATAGATCTTCTTTTAGAGACCATGCTAAATATGGATCAACGGATGGAGAAGATGGAGAAGCAGATGGAGAAGATGGATAAGCGCATGGAGAAGATAGAGATTGACATAGCAGGGATACATAATTTGCTTGGAGTTCCTGCTCCTGTATGTCGGATGCAGGAGCAGGAGGGTGGCATGGATGGGACCTTTAACCTTCCATTACCAAGCTCACCCCCTCCATCAGAAAAATATGTGTTCATGCCTCTGCCAGAAGACTATGTGTACATGTATGCCATTGATGAGGATGACATGACAACACCGTCAAGACCACACCAGGAGACAACACAGACAAGGCGACTAAGACAGGAGGAAAGCATCCTCCAAGACCAACTACCCTCACCCACTGCCACAAGCACAACCACTCCCAGAAGCACTGAGACGGTGCCCGACATCATCTTGCGTGACATGTCCCAGAAACTCAGGGAGAAGTATATGTTTGCAAGTGGTGGTATAGCCCAGAAACATGCCATGTACATTTTCAAGCACCACGTGAGCTACGAGTTGTACTGCAGGTGGGCCCACAATGTCAATTACGAAGGGAGTCGCGTCAAAAAGACTCTTCCTGAAAATGTAAGAAAGACTATTGTGGAGGAATTGCGGCGCTATCATTCCATTACAGATCATTTAATGAAAATCGTGAGAGACTCCATAAATGGCATTTTGCGGCATACAAGGCATCGTCCCTGGAAGGACAGACTGGTGGGGATCTAATTCACTGCGTGATTAGTCGTCTGTTCAAACGTTGATTCCTTTTTGACTCCACCAATAAAAAAACTGTTGATGGTTTTAAATTATATTAATAAATAAATGTTTTTACTTACACCATACACCTGTAAATGTTCGACTTACTGTACTCCACCAATTAAAAAACTGTTGATGGTTTTAAATTGTATTAATAAAAAAAGTTTTTACTTACATCATACACCTGTAAATGTTTTAACTTCTGTACTCAACCAATAAAAAAAATGTTGATTGTTTTAAATTGTACTAAAAAATAAATGTTTTTACTTACACTATACACCTGTGAATGTTTTGACTTACTATTCTCCAATATAAAAAAATGTTGATTGTTTTAAATTGTTTCATTGTGTCTCCTTTTATAACAAAATACAGAGTTTCTAGAACATACAGTACTGTACAGTAAGTAATTTTTGTTAATTAATGTACAGAAGTAAACACAAGAATTTTGCGTTTCAACAAGGTTCCATGAGGCATACTGTACAGTACTGTATTGTATATTGAAGGCATGCACATTACATCATAACAGTATTAAAACAATACATACTATACGGGTATAGAATACACTTACTGTAAAACATGTAGAATAAATGCATACTTTTTATTTTTGGGGTTTATTATACAGTACAGTATGTAAAAAAGTATTCTATACTGTATGAAAAAAACAGCATACTGTTTCAGGTTATCTATAAAGCTCACAGTTATTCTATCCTAATCCATATAATGGCACTGCCACTAGATTGTTCCCTCTGATACATGGATTTTTAAATCAGATTCAGCAATGTGCCAGCATCATTACAAAAAGCGATATTATTCATCGAAATCCCTCCATTTGCCATTCTTCGCCTGATGACAAAGTCTCTTTTCTGAGGAAAAATAAAAGTATTACTGTAAAGGTTGGTTCAAATTAGTCAGTCCCCTAAAGAAGTTCCCACAGTCAGTCCCCACAGTCCCCTCGGTCAGTCCCAACAATAATTTTCTCGGGGGGCGTCTCTTGTTTACATACACGCATGCGTCTAGATGTGATGACACGCATATGCGTTTCAACAAGGTCCCAATGAGACATACAGTAGGCGCATGCGCCTAGCTGTCCACCAATTATTCAGTATCTACTGTAGAAGCTGCTCAGCCAATGATATTGCTGGACTACATTTTCATGAATTGTGACTAAAATAATAGAACTAAATAACCATAAGCAAAGCGATTGATTACAAAAGAATCACTTGACTGCATTGATATTGATATTTCAAAAAAAGAATAAAATACGGCCGCCATACTCATCTTAAACTTTGCCAATCGGTTGGCGCTGAGCCACTGTCACCAGTCACATATTCTTGATTATACACGTAGTTGACAGGTGACAGCGGGCCTGCTACACCTGTAGTTTACAGCTGATGAAGCTGGAAATCTTTTTGGTACATGCAAGCTTGCTGGTATCTGTATGTGAAATCCTGCTCAGGCTGCAGGTATCCAGGCGGGGACAGACAGCAAGGGTTGCGGTCACCAGGTTTTCACTGACGGTCAGACTGTTATTGGAAGCTGGTGCTGGCGCATTGCTTGCTTGGGACTGATGATTCTTAGTTGATTTTACCATGACCTTTCGCCTTTTGAAGTCTCCATGATCAAAGATACTGGAAAAATCTGACGCAACACACCAATACCCTCCTCTAAATCCGGGTGCGAGATCAATACGAAAAAAACACGGTTCGATACATAACTTTTTCCATATTGCACGCTTCCACACACGAGCATTTGGTGAAAATTTGTAAAAGTCATAATTTTCGATAAAATATTGATAAATTTGACCAACTGTGGCCATCTTATCACCTGCTGCATTAATTGCGGACCATATTAAATAAGCGTATGTTAAGTCTGGCTTTTTTAACACATACTGCGGCGGTGAACTCATCTCAGAACTCTGAACAATACTGTAGAACACAAGACACTGCATTTAGTTTTTAATATGAAACGCATAAATTGATACAGAATTGTATCTTCTTCAGTACCCAGGTCAATTCACAATGGACCACTGTGGAATTTTTTAAACACCTGCAAGTCGACACATTACTCAAGCACATGTACAGTACTGTAGTGTACTCATTAGAATTCATTACAATTCATGAATATCTACCAGCTGGCGGATATGCGAAGAATTGCACCCAATTAAATCCGAACCATTATCATTAAACAGATCAAGCGTGTAACGCTTGACTGCCCGCAGACCTGACCAGTCCCCAGCACTGAGGTGGGTAAGGGTATAACACCCACCCACAGCAGTGAGGGCGTGCCCGGAGTGTGGAAAGATGCGTTGCCGGGTCTGGTGAGAAAAGGGTTAGCCAGATACTTGCCGCGTCCTGGGCGCCAGAGGTCCGAAGGTATAGATCCGAAAGCTATAGGTCAAGGGCAGGAGAGAGCAGCGTAGTGAGGTCCAAAGCCGAGTCCAGGGGGTAGCGAAGTACACGAAGTCTAACAAGAGCCGAGATCAAATCCAAGGGTATCAAACGAGGGCAGGGACTGGAGCGTGAGCTGCAAACCACAAGAGAGCCAGGCATAAACCTCCGTACTACTAGAGCCACAAGAAAACTATGAAGAGAGAGGAAGGAGAGGGCAGACAGGAACTATATATGTGGGAGAACCAATGGGAGCAAGAGGTGGAGCGGGGGCTTGACTTAGCGGCCCCAGGGATAGGCTTAGATGCCTAGCATGGTGTTCACCAGTGGGAATAGCCTTCAGCTGATGGGAGGTGGATCCCAGGCTGCAGGAGGAGTGCAGAAGAGGATGGGTGCGCACGTGCCCTGTAACAGTCCTGCGTGCGCGCCCCGGCAGCATGGGAGCGGAGGCGGCGTGTGCCGACGAGGACAGGAGTGCGCCCGACAGGAGCGGGTAAGGGGCCGGCGAGGAGGGGGCCTGGACCGCGCGGCATTGCTGGGAGCCAGGAAGACAGGGACCCGCTGTAAGTCGCATGTCCCCCGATCCCTTACAAAGCATAGGTGACGGCCGGCATGAATGCGTCATGAATGCAGCATGAATGTGGCATGAACGCGGTGAAGCGCATGGCATTCTGAAAAAGTCACCGGAAAATAACACGAGAAGTGTTAAAATAAAAGCAGCCGCAGCTGTATGTGCATCAATACAATATTGTATGCGAGTTGAGGGGATGTTTCTCTGTTCAGTGCACTTTAAAGAATGATTTGATTGGCCGCCGAAGTACGTGACGCTGTTGCAGCTTAAAAATGTAGGGAGAGTGTGGGGCTCAAGAGTCAGAGCCAATCAGAAGTTTGTTCTCATTGTGCAGACACACATGTAGGATATTGCTTGAACGGCTGCTTTAATTCCAAATGGCGCGACTTGACGCATGTGCAATACCGGTAATAATAGCATATTTGTTTGGTTTTCCCCAGAAAATAAACTTTTACATCAAGCGGAAAAAGACAAAAGGAGGGATTTGGATGGACCTCTAATATCGCTTTTTTAAAAAGTTGCTTGCGCATTGTTTGCCAAGTAGGCAAACATTTAGTGACAGTGCCATTTTATTGATAGAATGTGAGGATTCGGGGATTGCATCCCTTGCAGCGTGGTTCCTCCTCTCTACATAACAGTAATGCAGCGGCTGCTGCCTCCGATCTGCCCCCCACTGGTGCGCGCACCCCCGCTCTGTTAACAGAGTGCGTGCGCACCCGCTCCTCTTCAACTAGGTCACAGACCTTAGCTCCGCCCCCTCGGTCACGCCGCGCCTCCGCTGCGCACGGCGTGCACACGTGACGTTACGCAATGAGCCCCAGCTGCGAGCCAAGTTTGCTGTGAGCCCTTGTCTCCTGCAGCCTATCCTTTGCATCTGCAGAGCCTCCGCCTCCACTCCGCCCCCTCTCCTACTGGTTCCTGTCTCCTATAAGAAACTTCCTCTTCCTGTCATACCTTGCTGAACATAACCTTGTTTAGCCTCTGCCTGTTTAGCCTGTCTTGTCCAGCCCAGTCTTGTCTTGTTCTCTGCAGTTACCTCTCGTGTACCGACCTGGCTTTGCATTTGGATTCTCTCTGGCTCTTGACCCCTGGCATACGGATAACGACTACGAGTACCTCTCCAACCCCAGACCACAGGCTTACGGACTCCAACTACGTGTACCTCTCCTACCCACGGACCCCGGCAAGTATTGGATTAACCCATTCTACATACCCAGACCCAGCAACGCTACAAACCACCTTCTGGGCTCGTCCCCACTACTGTGGGTGTGTGGCACAGTCCTTTCCACCTCAGTGCCGGGGTCAGGTCTTGTTTGTGGGCTCGGGCAAGCGTTACATAGAACAATTTGTGATATAGAAAACCTTATACTGTACAGTTTGCTGCTGTTTTAATATTCAATTCTTTTTTTTACATTGTACAGTACTGTCATCATCACTACTGTTTTACAGTAAGTTGCATTGCGCAATCTTTCTTATAAACACCAAAAATAAAAATGTATATCTTTTATTCTATATGTATTATTTATTATTCAATGCTTTTAACTTTTGCAACAGTTAATACTGTTTTTCTTTTACTGGTATGCACATGCATGTACAGCACTGTACTGTACTGTACTGTATGTCTCATTTGAACATTTTTTTTACTAACCGTTAAGAGAAATGCCCTTTCATTACATTATGTGAAGTGCGATGCTTTGTTGAACTGTTCATAAGAATTTCAGGTCTGCAATAGGGGGTCAAATAAATTTTATTTTTTAATGCATAATACAAAAATACAGTAGCTCTTGTCTTTCTCTTCGTTAGGTCTCTCACAGCTCTCATAACTGTAGGGGTAACATGGAAATAACGCTCCACTTCATTCAAAATGGTCTTTCTTAAATTTGCTGGCAGAGCCTTCTTTCTTTAATTTCCTTCATAATTTACACTGTGGGTCCAACCGCTGTACATCTCAAAACTGACGTGGTGTTTAAAGATGGACAGGGCAAATTTCTGGGCTACACCACCACATCCAGTCTTGTATTTCTCCCGGGCGTGCTGGGTCAGGTCGGTCAAGATGATGTCCGGCAGCGTTACAATCCTGGGTGCTGCTGTACTTCTGGCAGTGGACGAGGTTAGGCGGTCTGGGAGGATACTTTCCTCCTGTCATGGCCTTACCGGGGTTGTCATCTCGTCCTCAAAGGCATACAGGCACACGTATTCTGCTGACGGATGGGGTGAGCGTGGGGGGCTTGGTGATGGAAGCATGAAGGTCACATCATGCATGCCACCCTCCTGCTCCTGCATCTGACATACTGTACAGGGACAGGAACTCGCAGCAAAGAATACATCCCCACAATGTTCCTTTCCATCTTCTCCATGTTACTTTCCATCTTCTCCATGTTCCTTTCCATCTTCTCCATGTTACTTTCGATCTTCTCCATGCGCATATCCATATTCAACATGGTCTCCAAAAGAAGTTCAACCTTTTGCTCCGTAGATTTGTCAGGGATGGGTGGAGGAGGTGACCAGGGGGTTGCCAGGACAGCAGCGTCGAGGATTGTTGGTGGAGCAGGTGAGCCAGGGGTTGCCAGGACAGCAGCGTCGAGGATGGTTGTTGGAGCAGGTGGGCGGGGGGGGGGGGGAATGCAAGGGGAGGATCGGGATTCCACTTGACTTGCACTGTGCTAATGGCACCAAATTTCTTCTTTACATAATAAGCCCCAAGTTTCTTAACCTTTGGAGCCTTCGGAACATTTTCTTTATTCTGATTTGGTTGTCGCTTAGGTTTTGACTGGGAAACAGCTTCCACCTTTCGCTTGACCGGCACGGCAGAAGCAAGCTGGTTCCTGCGTCGGTAGAATCGGGGGTGATCTATGGAAACAGATGGATGAATGCACAATGCAGTATCTGGACAAGAGCAAGTTCAGATAGAGATCAGTGTGTGAGAGTCTATGCAATTTGTCTCACCTTTTATTTGAAATTTTCGCGGGCATGGACATGAGGAGCAGGTGTTAAAAGTGGGCGTACTGTGTACTAAACCTGTCGAGTGACGTTGAGGCACATTAAATTAAAGTATAAATACACCATCCATTTTGTGTATTCAATGCACATTCAATACACATCGAATTCACATCGAATTGCTCTGTGTGTGATTGCATTTTTTTTCAAACAGCAGCAATGCCAAAGAAAAGGATTTCAAACGATCTCAGCATGAAAATACAGGATACTGATGCAGCGGCCGTTATTCGAACACGTCACGGCGCCGATTTTCAGTTCTCTGCTGTTCCCCACACAGCATGAACGCGGCCAATCGCCCCAGGCACCCGTGCTTATCGCCAATGTTTTGTTTGAATTTCATGGATTCTGTTTCTTCGTTTGCAATAAAATGGATGAATTGTAATGTGTACAGTACCGTGCTACTGTGCTACTGTGTCAATTTCATGTTTTTAAAAGCCAGAACACTAAAATTCGTTTTTCTGCACTTGCCACGCTTGCATCTTAGTGCAGGAAGGCTGGAATTCAACCCGCGGTTTCAAATCTGGATTCCGATGTACATGACGCGTGAAGTGTTCGAATAACGGCCGCTTCATTAGTTAGTTGCTTCGGGCTTCGGTTTAGCAAAAAAGCACTGTTAGTTATCATGCGCATGGGAAGGCCAAAAACGTCAAAAGAAAGCTGACAGTGACTATTGAGTAAGTACTTATTGTCCTCTATAACTCTAACAACATCTTGTACTGTACTGTATGCCTGTGTTTAATATTTTATGAATATTTACATTTCGACAGTACAGTATAACCTTTTTGTCATTAGCTTTTTAATTCTACACTACAGTATTTTACTGTATTCTGTACTTTAGGAGGTGGTGGGATAATGTCATCTTTTCAAAAGATTCTGATTTCTTTGAACTAATAATCCTGCATTTACTGTACACACACACTCCCACAAAGCATCAACAGTACAGTATGTCACCAGTTTTATGCCAGTGATTGGTTACAATGGATGGTAGGAGTTACTGAGTGTGTGACTCATTGCAGGCTATTGAGATTCTGTATTTGAGGGGCAAATTATTTAATAATTCATATAGCGCTAAAAGTGTACACAGCGCTTAACAAAGTGTACAGTATGTGTTTTTTTTAAATACACTAGCGCCCAAAGTGTACACACAGTACAATAAGTGCAGCAGCAAAATCAGACAATAGGAAATCAGTGCGCTATTTGGATGCTTATTTTGCCTACTGTAACAAATTGTTCTGTTTTTCTTTACACTGTAGAGCGACAACTCTTCTGGTGGACCAAATAAGTGATGAGAATGATGAGACGTGTGCTACAAGGGAAAAGAATGCACTACAGGCAACTCACAAAATAAAAGCATCTGGGACCAGCATCAGGCAGATCAGACGGAAATTGGGATGGAAATATGGGCATTTTAAGTTAGTATACGTCACCCATGTTTTTCTTTTTTTTGTCTACTGCTTTTACTTTTTCCCCTATGGTTGTTATTCCCCACGTTTTTTCCCCCAACCCCCTCCCTCTCCAGACTTGTGATTTCTTGTTTAGCCCTCTATTTTCATGTTAGGCTCCCTCCTAGCCTACTGTACAATAGGGTTGCCTACTGTATGTACAGTAATACATATACTGTATTATTTCAATACATTACAGTTCGTTTTCTATAGATGTCTTTGACATATTTTTTTTATTTTTTGAGTGCTGGGAACCATCATATCTCCAGTATTTAGTACCTCTAACATTATTCCTTGTCATTACAGAGAGTATCCTATGATAAGGGAAGCCAACAAGATCAAAAGAGTGGACCAGGCACGGGCATGGATCGAAAGTGGCGAGACTTTCCAGGATGTCATCTTTACTGACGAGACAACTAAAATGCTTGAGAGATTTGCCCGTTTTGGATTCTCCAAAAAAGGACGCCTATCTCTGAAGCCGCGTCCCAAGCACCCAGTGAAGATGCATGTGTGGGGTGCCATCTCTAGACAAGGACCAGGATTCATCATCATCTTTGAGGGTTAAATAATGCACAAATACACATGATGTGGCCTTATGCACTGGACAGCTGTACTGTACTGTAATTTGTACCCTTATGTTACATTTTTCTTTTCTTCTTCCAGGAATCATGAATAAAGGGTTTTTCAAAGACCACATAATTACACTTGTTGTTGAATACATTAGGAAGGATTTCCCATCCGGTCACCGGTTCTTCCAGGACAATGATCCTAAACACACTGCGTCTTCTAATCACATTCTTGCCAGCGGTATCAACTGGGTTAAGACGCCAGCGGAGTAAGTTGGGTAACCATTTCTCATTGTTTTACACAGTTTATATCTTTAAGTAATTCACCTTTTTTTCCCCCTCCTACTGTATTCCAGATCACCAGATTTTAATCCCATCGAAATGGTATGGCATCAGTTGAAGGATTATATCAGAAAAGTGTGGAAACTGTCAAAAAAGGATGAATTGGAAAAGGGGATACTGAATTTCTGGAACAACATACTCACCGTGGAAAGATGTGATAAATATATTGATGATATTGCGACTGTGTTGCCTATTGTTTTACAATGTAATGGCCTGGCCTCGGTAAAGTAATAAGGCACAGGTACACTACCGACACAGTTTATTGCACTGCGGCCAGTTCCGCAAGCCGGGAGATTTCCCGGCTTGCTAGTGGCCGCCCCTCGGCGTGCCGCGCGTCACCGACGCGCGGTCACACGTCATCGGGAGCCTGCGCCCCCTGCACGCACGTCCAGGGCTCCCCGAGGGAGCCCTGGTGTCCCGCGATGTGGGGGACGGCGGCAGGGGGTTCCGGGGGACCCGGCGGACCCGGCAGCGGGAGGGAGAGCGCCCCGATCGGAGGGCGCTCTTCCGCTGCTTCGGCGCGCGTCCGGCACCCTCCGGCGTGCGCCAGTTTACTGCTGCGGCCGAGAACGGGCAAATGCTCGAATAAACTCGGCCGCAGCAGTAACTATGATACAGGTAAGTATGGCCCTAAAAATAACCGTCTGCATTTATTGTTTCTTTTCATTCTCAGAACTGCCGCAAGCAAGGAAGGGGGGATGTGTAAGATAATATTACAGTGTTCATGTACAAATGAGCCTATATCTTACACAAACCCCCCTCCCTCTCCCACCTCTCTCAGTAGTTACTGTATAGAAATTAGTTTGTGCAAAAAATAATAATGTGTTTTTAAAAAAATCTTTTGAAATATTGTTATTGTTTAATCATTTATTTATGTTTATCAGGCACAGGTAAGTATGATACAGGTACTGTACAGTAAGTACTGTATGGCACTCAAAATAACCATTTCTGCAGTCATTGTTTATTTTAATTTTCAGAGCTGCAGCAGTGACAAAAGGAAGGGGGGATGTGTAAGATTATAGTACTGTGTTTATGTACAAAACAGCCTGTATATCACACAAACCCCCCTCTCTCCCCCTTCTCCTCTCAGTAGTTACTGTATAGAAATTAGTTTGTTGAAAAAAGTCCAATATTGGTTAAAACGCAATGTCTTACATGCAGTACAGTACCAGTAATTGTTTCTTTTTATTTTCAGTACTGTACAGTAAAGCAATACAGAATCAAATGCAGCCATAACGAAGAAAAGGACAAGCTTCTACAGGAATTTAGGAAAAAAAGCTATTGTATTTTTGTATTATTCATTAACCAATAAAATTCTGAAGAAAAATACTATTTTCCTGTGTGAAGGATTATCAAACATGTCTTCTGCCCAGCTCATGATAATCACGCTACATTTACGTGAATGGCTCTATTGGAGGGTGTGTGTGTGGATTGTGTTGTTGATAAGCAGTGAACTTCAAGTTGACTTGTTACAGTTAGCAGTTTAGAAGGGCTTATCACACTTGCACAGCTCAGCCGATTTCAGGCAACATGTTAATCGTATTAACAGTTCAAAGAAAAGCACGCTACATTTACGTGAATGGCTCTATTGGAGGGTGTGTGTGGATTGTGTTGTTAATAAGCAGTGAACTTCAAGTTGACTTGTTACAGTTAGCAGTTTAGAAGGGCTTATCGCACTTGCACAGCTCAGCCAATTTCAGGCAACATGTTAATCGTATTAACAGTTCAAAGTAAAGCACACTACATTTTCTTGAATGGCTCTGTGGGGGGGGGGGGTGAGGGGTGGTGTGTTGTTGATTCTGCTAACAAATCCACTTGAAGTTCACCGCTTAAGACTTTGTGCTTGCAACGAACAGAAAGTAGCTGGGGGAAAGCTTCTTGAAGTGTATGAACGATTACAGGATGACCGAATTAGCGAAAATGTTAATACAGTACATTTTTTTCTGAAATTATATCTTCTGCACTGCTCATGAAAAATGTGCTGACCCGTGCCCCCCACCCCTCAAATAAAAATCACAGTACACTGTACCACCTCGTACAGTAAAGTATCAAAACATATACAATAATGGTTTGTCATAAAGGCATGTAGAAAAAATAAATAAAGTCTTTTATTGATGATTTGATTCTACTACAGTATTGCAGACATGAATATCAGACATTGAAATGTGTGTGGCTTATCGCACTTGCGCATGCGTGGCAGGCAGCTCAGACGATTTCAGGCAACATGTTAATCGTATTAACAGTTCAAAGAAAAGCACGCTATATTTTCTTGAATGGCTCTGTGCGTGGGGGAGGGGTGGTGTGTTGGTGATACTGCACACAAATCCACTTGAAGTTCACCACTTAAGACTTTGTGCTTGGCAAGAACAGAAAGAAGCTTGGGGAAAGCTTCTTGAAGTGTGAACGATTACAGGATGACCGGATTAGCGAAAATATTAATACAGTACATTTTGTTTTCTGAAATCATATTGTCAATGTTCCAAATTGACAAACGGGGTTCAGTTGATAATAAGTAGTTTATTTCAATACATAGTATAGCATGATCATACTCATTCAAAAGTCTACAAGACTCACTCTGCCAGGGAGTGTTCTTGCAGCCTCTTTATACATTCTTGATGCCTTTGTCTAAAACAGTTACTAGGCAGATTATACTAACAACTCATTAATTTTTCAACCAATCATATTACAGCTCATTAAACCTGGTTAAAACTAGCCTCAAAACAGCTATGAATAGGTTCCAGGTACCAACTCTCACTAGGAATGTGGGCGCTACTTTAGGCACATTCGTAAATCAACTTAGGAGCGAAATCTTCCATTTACACCAGACACACATTCCACACACACAAAATGGAAACTGAACATCACTTTCAATCCTTCTCCAGATACCTCACCCAGTCCATTTAAAAAATATATGAACAGTATCTTCATTTTAGCAATATTATTTTGTCAATTTCTTCTGGCCAGCTCATGAAAAATGTGCTGACCCGTGCCCCCCACCCCTCAAATAAAAATCACAGTATGCTGTACCACCTCGTACAGTAAAGTATCAAAAGATATACAGTAATGGCTGGTCATAAAGGCATGTAGGATTTTTTTTAATAATAAAGTGGGAAGTCAATTATTGATTATTTGATTCTACTACAGTATTGCAGACATGAATATCAGACACTGAAATGTGTGTGTGTGTGTGGGGGGGGCAAGTTTAGAAGGGCTTATCGCACTTGCACATGTGTGGCAGGCAGCTCAGCCGATTTCAGGCAACATGTTAATCGTGACATTGAATTGCTATTGGATTTTTATGACAACAACTCGCGATTGCCAACTTGAGTTTCTCGCCGGTATTGCAGACAACGCTAAAATGCCATTTTCTGATCCGGACAAAATAATAATTAACCTGCGTGTTTAAGTCGGCACGATTCAAAAAAATTGCGCGCCATCGCATGGGTATTCCGATCTACACAACACGTGAAGAGTTCGAATAACGGCCGCTGCATCAGTAAGTAGCCGCTGTTGCTTGCGCAATCATTTTATTCATAAATGTTCTTCACCATATTGGTATCTTTTTCATCTATAGGTACATCTCATTGTGGAATTCGAATATAGGACTTGTTCACGTATTTATCCTTCAGGTGTTGTATATCCATGCACCTGTGTCTCTGATATGCGTCTTTTGTGTTTTTTGCACTATATATATATATATATATTGGAAAAAAGAAAAGAGAAGCGCCCGATCCTTGTGTAAAATCAGATGAACAAATTTAATGCGTCATGGACAAGACAAATACACACTTACAATTTGTCCGATAAAATAAGGCATGTTATAGGACCAGCCCATGCACCAACTGAAGACTCCATGGTGTATAGGTTACCACAATGGTTCCAGATCTCATGTCTGCAAAAGCCGCTAACTCCAGGAGAAAAGTTATTTATTAGAGGAGCGCTTGTTTGCAGCGTGCGGCCGCCAATCACCTCTCCTGTGGAAAACCGGGACCCAGAAATCTCTCAGCACACATCCTCACGTCTTCACGCTGGTGTCAGGAACTAGTCAGCCACCGTAGTTTCAATGCCACTGATAAGGTTTACAAGGAATGATTGCAAATTTAATACGATGAATAAAAAAGATTGTAAAAACAACAAACACTTGATTGTTGGGCAAAAGACACTTATGAAGCGATGGCATCCGGTAGGGATAAAATTGAAACCCTACATACAGCAAAGCTGATCAAAGTAAGCCCGTAGCACAATGTCACAATCCGGAACCAGAGCCTAGTAGAGAGATGAACCAACTCTGCCTCTTAGAGCTCCACGATGCCGGAAACCGCCGCTGGCCACACGCCCACGAATCACCAGGAGTGCAGGGGGAAGAACAGGCAACAGCCTGAACCCAGTGCTGCCGGGGGACACACCGATGCGATACACGCAGACCAGGAGGTCTCGCGATAGCCCGGTGACGTCACCACTATGCACAGTAGCAGGGGAAGTCCCGGACAAATACCGAGGGGCTCAGAGAGCTAGGGCTGGCTACAGAAGGACAAACGGGCTATCGGGGGAGAACGCCAAAAGTCTCTGCCAATAAAAGTCCACCCTACGCGTTTTGTGACGTCAGTCACTTCGTCAGGGGAAAGATTATAATAATAAAAGATAAAAGTCCAGAAAAAATAAATGTATAAAAATACAAATCCAAAAAATACTCCACGTGCTATCCAAAAGAGTCTCTGCAGCCCGAATGAAGGGAACACCACTTCCTTAAAGATATCTACAAAAACAAAAAAGAAACAGGCGCACTCATAGCGTAAAAAAGTATAACAAATGTTTTATGGAGTCAAGGATATAAAAAACACACTCACAAACATAACAGAATATAGAGCAATTTTGAGTTCTACTCAACCAGTCGGACGCAGGAACCAAGTGTTGGGTGTCTTCAGTGTCCGGTGTGGGTGAGCTGCAGCAACCCCGGCAATAACCTCCGAGCGCCAGGGAACACGAGGAACGCCGCCCTCTTCCGAATCCAGCGCCACAGCATTGCAGCAATAGGTTTTCACTCCAAGTACCGCGAGAACTCAATGACATCAAGGAATGCAACCGAAGACAGTCCCCACGAGTTCAACAAGTGACCGGCTGGGATCAGTATATTTCAAATAAAGGGTATAATCCCAAGTACAGAACAGTGAGTAATGTAGAGTAAAACTGGACAATATCACGTCCATATAACACACCCTACATGTTTCGTCTCAAAAGACTTCATCAGGGGTAAAAGCATAGGTGTGAGACATAGTTTTATAGTAATTTAGACCAATCATGACACAAAAACCACTGATTGCTAATAGGATACAAGAGGTCAATGAGAAAATAATTTTAACCCCTATACTATCCAAAATGCAAGGACTAGAATGAACATAAGTGCAAGAAGAAATGCTACAGTGGGATCCTATATATACTAAATAAACACATTACTACAATAGCACAATACCAATATACACGTCAATAATCACATATATATATATATATACATAAACATACATTTATACACTAAATTGTACCTAATGTAGTTAGTAATTCAAATATATTTAGATGCAATAATAAAGCATCATTGAGATGTATTTAGATGTAGTAATAGAAGCATCATTGACTGAATAAAAAATATAAGATAAAAACAGATAATAAAAATAAAAATAATAATTAAATATCATTTCAAATAATAAACCTTTAACTAAATAAAATATATCTAAAAATAATAATAATAGTAAGGAGGAGATTCAGAGAGACCAGAGGATGGAACTAATACGAGAGGGGGGTGAGGGAAAGGAGGAAGAATGGGGTGGGAAAGGGGGGGGAGGGGGGAAAGAGGGGGGGAGGGAAAGGAGGTGGATGAAGGGAAGGAAGGGGGGGGGGGAGAGGGGCGAGAGGGAAATGATCAGGGGGATGTATGCTTGAATGTGAACAAAAATGTATGGTGAGGAGTAACCAGGGACAAAACATGTACCTAAACAAAAAAATAAATATGAAATAAATATATATGTAAGTAAAAAATGATGAGAAAGAAACAGGATCAGTGGTGGTCACACAAGCGAAGCTGATGAACCCAAAAATGGATGGAACTAAATACACAATATAATGTTAATATAATTGTGTAAAAAATATATAATAACAACACCACATCTAGACAATTGTCAAAAGGACCATCAAATCCACCACTTGAGCCAGTATAGTATACGTATGTCATCACGGAGGGAACGAAATAAATTGTTCAACCCAGACCTCCGTGAAGACCTGCACCCCAACAACAAGCACAAATGGAGTCATTAAACTACTGTACTAATATCTATTGTATCATTGAGACCCCCCGGATACAATGTACCAAGTTGTTGAGGTGCGGGTCCTCACGGAGGTATGGGTTGAACGATTTATTTTGTTCCCTCCGTGATGACATACGTATACTGGGAATTGAACCTGCCCTTCCTTTTCAATTCAGGAAAAGGTATGTATTCTGTTATTCCCTGCCTCCAGAGCGTGCGCCCCCCCTTGCGGTCCTTTCCTGCCCCCCCTTGCAGTCCTTTATTGCCCCCCTGTGCGGCCCCGCTGGCATGTCCCCTGCGGTCCCCCATGCGGCCCCCTGGCGGGTCCCGTGCGGTCCCCCATGCGGCCCCCCTAGCGTGTCCCGTGCGGTCCCCCATGCGGCTCCCCTGGCATGTCCTGTGCGGTCCCCCATGCGGCCCACCTGGCGTGTCCCGTGCGGCCCCCCATGTGGCCCCCCTGGTGTGTCCCGTGCGGTCCCCCATGCGGCTCCCCTGGTGTGTCCCGTGCGGCCCCTCTGGCGTGTCCCGTGCGGCCCCCCTGGCATGTCCCGTGCAGCCCCCCTGGCATGTCCCGTGCGGTCACCCTGGTGTGTCCCGTGCAGTCCCCCATGCGGCCCCTTGACGTGTCCCGTGCGGTCCCCCATGTGGCCCCCCTGGCGTGTCCCATGCGGTCCCCCATGCGGCCCCCCTGGCGTGTCCCATGCGGTCCCCCATGCGGCCCCTTGGCGTGTCCCGTGCGGCCACCTGCACATACATTTAGATTTGTGTGTGTAGGAGAGGGGGCGCCAGTGCGGCTTCCCGCTCCTCAATCTTTTGGCATCTGCCCGTCCGAGCCGGGAGGTGTGCTGGTGATGTTTCTTCCCTCGGGAGTGGGCAATGCAGTCCTTTGCCTCCCAACGCTCCTTCGCCTGGCGCGAGGGCGAGTGGGAGTCCGACGCGGGAGATGGCCGTGGGGGGGTAGCAGGGCAGTGGCTGTCACGTGGAGGGGGAGCGGGGCAGTCGCGGTTAGCACAAGGTGGGTGCAGGGGGTGGCGGGGAGCTGCCTGCTCGGATTGCCTGCCTTCCCCCCCTCATCCATAGCTGCATCATGTAGTGTGTGTGGGTGTGTAGGACACCCCCCCAGTCAGTCACCCTGTCACCCTCCCTTGTCTCAGTCAAGTTACCCTCCCTGTAACAGTCACCCTCCCTTGTCACAGTCACCCTGTCACCCTCCCCTGTCACAGTCACCCTCCCCTGTCACAGTCAAGTTACCCTCCCTCTCACAGTCACCCTGTCACCCTCCCCTGTCACAGCCAAGTTACCCTCCCTGTCACAGTCACCCTGTCACCCTCCCCTGTCACAGTCAAGTTACCCTCCCTGTCACAGTCACTCTGTCACCCTCCCCTGTCACAGTCACCCTATCACCCTCCCCTGTCACAGTCAACCTCCCTGTCACAGTCACCCTGTCACCCTCACCCTGTCACCCTCCCCTGTCACAGTCAAGTTACCATCCCTAGGAAAATCCTCCCACGGGAGGTGTAGACACAGCACAGCCGAAGTGAAGAGATGAACGAAGGCTGATGTGGTGACTAAAAAACTTTATGAATAAAGTTTTTTTAGTCACCACATCAGCCTTCGTTCATCTCTTCACTTCGGCTGTGCTGCGTCTACACCTCCCGTGGGAGGATTTTCCTAGTATTGCTGACTGCCGTCAGCACGCCGGGCTGTTGCTGTTACTCTGCTGGTTCTCCTGGTGACCCGGAAGCTATGACACTGCCGCCGGTCACATGACCGCCCACCGCGACGGAGCGGATGCAAGGTTGGCGGCTGGAAGAGGTGTCGGTTATTCATGGTGTTACGGCGCCACATTGATGTAGCAGTTCCTACTTTATGAGGGAGTCATTGCAGAAGGATCGGCGGTTCAATAAACGATATGAGGACCTGGTTGTCACGGCGCCACCAACCCCATTCATAAGTGAGTCTTTCTATCTCTACACCATTAGTGCTTTATGCAAAGCCAATTGCTGGGAAAGACTGTATGCATGTTCACGTGTTTGGGGCTTGCCATGACCAGTGTTCCCTAATCATTTCCATGATAACATTCAACAGCACTGTGTATTTCTGAGCGCCTGGTGGGTCAACACACTGTTTACCCGTTATACATACAAGTTACCCTCCCTGTCAGTCACCCTCCCTGTCACAGTCACCCTGTCACTCTCCCCTGTCACAGTCACCCTGTCACCCTCCCCTGTCACATTCACCCTGTCACCCTCCCCAGTCACAGTCACCCTGTCACCCTCCCCAGTCACCCTGTCACCCTCCCCTGTCACAGTCACCCTGTCACCCTCCCATGTCACAGTCAAGGTACCCTCCCTGTCACAGTCACCCTGTCACCCTCCCCTGTCACAGTCAAGTTACCCTCCCTGTCACACTCACCCTGCCACCCTCCCCTGTCACAGTCAAGTTACCCTCCCTGTCACAGTCACCCTGTCACCCTCCCCTGTCACAGTCACCCTATTGCCCTCCCGTGTCACAGTCATCCTCCCTGTCACAGTCACCCTGTCACCCTCACGCTGTCACCCTACCTGTCACAGTCACCCTGTCACCCTCCCCTGTCACAGTCACCCTGTCACCCTCCCCTGTCACAGTCACCCTATCACCCTCCCCTGTCACATTCACCCTATCACCCTCCCCTGTCACAGTAACCCTGTCACCCTCCCCTGTCACAGTCACCCTATCACCCTCCCCTGTCACAGTCACCATGTCACCCTCACCCTGTCACCCTCCCCTCTCACCCTGTCACCCTCCCCTGACACAGTCACCCTGTCACCCTCCCCTGTCACAGTCAAGTTACCCTCCCTGTCACAGTCACCCTGCCACCCTCCCCTGTCACAGTCAAGTTACCCTCCCTGTCACAGTCACCCTGCCACCCTCCCCTGTCACAGTCAAGTTACCCTCCCTGTCACAGTCACCCTGTCACCCTCCCTTGTCACAGTCACCCTATCGCCCTCCCGTGTCACAGTCATCCTCCCTGTCACAGCCACCCTGTTACCCTCCCTGTCACCCTACCTGTCACAGTCACCCTGTCACCCTCCCCTGTCCCAGTCACACTGTCACCCTCCCCTGTCACAGTCACCCTGTCACCATCCCCTGTCACAGTCACCCTATCACCCTCCCCTGTCACATTTACCCTATCACCCTCCCCTGTCACAGTCACCCACGCACCCTCCCCTGTCACAGTCACCCTGTCACCCTCCCCTGTCACCCTGTCACAGTCACCAACCCAGTCACAGTCACCCACCCAGTCACAGTCACCCACCAGTCACAGTCACCCACCCAGTCACAGTCACCCACCCAGTCACAGTCACCCACCCTGTCACAGTCACCCACCTGTCACAGTCACCCACCCTGTCACAGTCACCCAATCACCCAGTCCCCCATCACAGTCACCCAATCACCCAGTCACCCTGTCACCTCAACCAATCACCCAGTCACGCCGTCACCCCACCCAATCACCCCATCATCCCACCCAATCACCCCGTCACACTACTTAATACCCCCGTCACCGCACCCAATCACCCCGTCACCCCACCCAATCACCCCCCCTCTCTCTCTGCCTCTCACCCTCTCTCTGCTTCTCACCCTCTCTCAGCCTCTCACCCTCTCTCTGCCTCTCACCCTCTCTCTGCTTCTCACACTCTCTGCCTCTCACCCTCTCTGCCTCTCACCCTCTCTCTGTCTCTCTGTCTCTCACCCTCTCTCACCCTCTCTCTGTCTCTCACCCTCTCTCTGTCTCTCACCCTCTCTCTGTCTCTCACCCTCTCTCTGTGTCTTTCACCCTCTCTCTGTGTCTCTCACCCTCTCTCTGTGTCTCTCACCCACTCTCTGTGTCTCTCACCCTCTATCTGTGTCTCTCACCCTCTCTCTGTCTCTCTCACAATCTCTCTGTGTCGCTAACCCTCTCTCTGTGTCTCTCACCCTTTCTCTGTGTCTCTCACCCTCTCTGCCTCTCTGTCTCTCACCCTCTCTCTGTGTCTCTCACCCTCTCTGTGTCTCTCACCCTCTCTGTGTCTCTCACCCACACTCTGTCTGTCTGACACTCTGGATCTGGATCTCTTATTTACCTATATATCTTAACTGCCCTACACTACACCGAAATAACCTATACTGCTTTCTTACAGATCTGACTCAATCTTCACACGGAAGACATCGGAACCCCCCCTAACCCAGAAGACAGGTAGGGAAGGCTTCCCCTCCAATGTATAACATTGCGGGAATGAGGGTACCTGGACATTGAGGGACTGCGGATCAGGTAAGATCCCAGGCGGGATTGCTGCTTTAGATATTGTGAAGCGGGGACATCCAGACACTGGTTAAGGGGTTCAGGAAACTAGTCATTCACACCTGGCTTTTATTTCTAGATCCGACACACACACACACACACACACACACACACACACACACACACACACACACACACACACACACACACACACACACACACACACACACACACACACACACACACACACACACACACACAACACACACACATAACAAGGACTAATTGTAGTATAATGTAATACAATAAATAAACTTCTGTCAAAAATGAATGTTCCTCTTACTAGGAATTTATTAAATTTATTTTATTTATATATTTTATTTAAAAGCGGAGTTGGGGGCGGGACTAGGGGCGGGGTTGGGGGCGGGACTATTGGTGGGGTTGGGGGTGGGGCTAGGGGGCGAGTAGATTTTTTGGTTCGGGGAGTAGATTTTTGGGTGATTTGTCAAGCACTGTATATATATATATATATATATATATATATATATATATATATATATATGTATATATATATATATATTGACAAACAAAACAAAAAAGCAGCGCCTATAGGGGTGTGAATGTGTGGGTGTGTTTAAATTCAAAATGTATTTAATTGTGTGTAATAAAACAACTAAGTGCCTAACCTAGTGGGTATATGTGTATCTAATATATTGTGCTATTATGATAAATAATAGAATGGTGATAAGTGACACCCAATATAGATGCAATAGATACAATGTTACATTATCAATGAAAAACATATATTATAAAAATATATATGAAAAATATAGAAAAAACAATGAAAAGAGGGTGATACCAGTCCTCAAATGAAATGTCCAATGAAAAATTAAAAATAAAAATAAAATAGGTGTTGGAGATCTCCGGCTGCTCTCAAAGGATTAACCACATCCGAATGGAATCTGCAAAAGAGAGAGAGGAGAGAGCGCACGCCCCATAGTGTAAAAACGTAAATATACGTTTTTACACTATGGGGCGTGCGCTCTCTCCTCTCTCTCTTTTATATATATATATATATATATATATATATATATATATATATATATATATATATATATATATATATAAAGATAACAGCAGGCACTTCAAAGGCTCCAAAGAAAAAGGTGCTTGTTCAACAAAAATAACAGGAAACCAGGTGTCCCACCAAGGAAACAAAAAACAGCACTCAAGGTATATTGCAAAAGTGTATTTGAAAAAAAAGCAGGCACATATAAATCCAACGTTTCAGTCCTCTATAGAAGCTTCCTCAGGGGCGTGCTGGAGAACACTGCCCAAGGAAAACATATATACCCATCACCCACCTGTGTTCATAATCAAGAACCAGCTGATTGTAATTAAAAACGGGAGTACTGTAGGCGCATGGGAGCCCTATCATCACTGTGCAGCAGACCAGCCTCACCACTCCTCTGTTTACACTTAGCTATCAGTGCCAAACACACCGCACATGTGCGCCTGCGGGTGGACCCAGTGAGCACACCAGTCATTCTAAGGCATCCCCCATTGCCATGGTGATGCAACTAAAGCATCTGTAACCATGGGAGTGTAGGCAGAAGAAGACTGCAATAGGGGCACTGAGCCGTGCAAACATGATGACGTCACATCACCAGCAGCAACAGGTCCTGTAACCAAAATGAAAGTGCAGTATTAAAAACACATGAAGAGGTGAAAATATATACTCCAGATGCACAGTATTAATAAAAATCTCTATCAATAGTGTAACAACAATAAATATACTAATATCACTCTAACATGCTACCAAGAGAAATGGATAGTGAATGCAGATTTGCTTGTAAGAGTTGAAAAAGCAGACATAAAGGAAGGGAAGGAACAGGAAGGGGGAGTGGAGGAAAAGGGAAGAGGGAAAGGGGGATGGGAGGGAAAGGGGGGAGGGGAAAAGGGAAGATGGAGGGAGGGAAATAGGGGGGGGAGGAAGGGGGGGGGAAGGGGAAGGAAGGGAAGGAGGGAGGGGAAGGGGCGCGTAAGAGCAAAAGTGGGGTCACATAATAAGGCAAAAATAAGCCCAAAGATGAATACAGAAACAGATCATTCTAACTACACAGAGGTGACAGATGGCAGTGGGATCCCCAACTTTAACTCATAAATGTATCTCCCTAAAGTGATACTACTGTTGCTACAAAAAGCAACCCAGTTTAAAATCCTCATTAAGTCCTCTGGGTGCCATAGTATCAAGTTCATAGATGAGCCTTGTTTCCAATTGCAGTAATAATTTTCCTTTGTCACCAACCACGAATGGACGTGTGCGCTTGCATAATAGGCATGCATCTCAGCGTTGCAAGGCAATGCTTAAAGTTTTTAAAGTGCCTCGCAACTGGTTGCAATTTATGGTCCTCCAATCCAGTGTTGTCAGCCAATGCCTTCCTAATAGATGATCTATGCAGACTAATCGGCTCCTTTAGCATGCGCGTCGTTTTACCGACATAATATAGTCTGCAAGGGCACCGGATAAAGTAGACAACATATCTACTTTCACAGTTCATATACACTGGCGACACACTTTATTCGAGCTCGGCTAGTCCCACGAATTCGGGTATACCCGGGTGTATTGAGGTTTGTGACTGTTTTCAGCCCGGGTGCATTGAGGTATTTTCAGGCAGGGATTGAAGCATTTTATTCCCGCTGGCTGCAATACTGCACAGTATATATATATATATACTGCATTACAATTCATGAATTTATGCCATCTGGTAGACACGCGAAGCATTGCAGCCTATTAAATCCTAATCATTATCATTTAACAGATCAGCCGCCCATCAGCCAGGCATGAACCCAGGCTGGGAAGGCAAACACAACGGGGCTTGTCAGAGGTGAGGAGCGGCGCATTCCAGGTATCTGCCAGGTACATACTGGGTATTTGCTCGAATAAAGTGTGTCGGTGCAGTAGTCCTGAATAAGGTGTGGTTTGCCACTATGGGGATGTGAATACTGCGTGCCTAGAATAAGGTATTGGCAGTTGGTGCATCCATGGCATTTAAAGACACCTTTTTTCTTACTCAGCCAAGTTGTAGGTTTACCATATTTTTCCACCGGGTCTGCCCTAGTTAATGTATCGCCGATATTTCGCCCTCTTCTGTAGCAAAATAGTGGGGGATGCTCAAAATTCTTGCCAATGGTGGCATCATTCGCCAATATATTCCAGTGTTGTTGGATCGACGCCTTAATCATTCTTGATGCAGTACTAAATGTACTAGTGACATGGAACCTATCTTGCTTCTGTGCATTCGAAGAGGGCAGCAGGAGCTGTTCTCTGGGGACATCCTTGGCTCTCTTAAGTGCTGCATCAAGGTCCTTACATTCATATCCACTCTCCTCAAAGCGTTTATACATTTTCACAAGGGCTTGATCACGCTCACCACTATCACTAGTAATCCGGCACACTCTAAGAAACCAGGAGTAAGGTAACCCTTTCTTAAGAGGTATTGGATGATGGCTGGTTGCCAGGAGGAGTGAATTCTTATCAGTATCTTTCTGATGAATCCTCGTCCGAAGTACTCCTTCAGTTAGATATAATTCTGTGTCAAGAAAAACGACCTTACTTGGACTATAAGTCAATGTGAACCGTATGGTGGATGCAATTTGGTTTAAATAATCCACAAATGCAATCAATTCTCCTCTGTACCATCCCATAGAAGGAAGACATCATCAATATAGCGCATATATTCAACAATGTGTTGTGACAGAGGTGCGTCACGGAGGATATGCGTCTGTTCGTATTGATGCATAAAAAGGTTAGCGTATGATGGGGCCATAGTAGACCCCATCGCCGTACCCATTAGTTGGAGGTAGAACTTATCCTCAAACTTAAAGTAATTTTTGAACAATACAATGTTCATCAAAAGTAGTAGGAACTCAGTCGGTGGTCCTGTCCGATCTTGTTGACCCCGTAACTGTGTGGCCACCGCCTCCAAGCCTTCCGTATGCTCGATGTTCGTATAGAGGCTTGTGACATCCATAGTTACCAACAGCAATGCACCATGTGTCACTTGTATTTTAGCCAATCTGTTGATAAAGTCTGTGGTGTCCCGTATATAACTGGGCAAGGAAGCGTGTGAGGAACTTCAAGAGGAGTTATTCCAATTTTACGGGGGTGGAGCAAATGGCACTCAAGGCCCTCCGTGATAATAAAGAAATAATCATACGTGCCGCTGATAAGGGAGGCGGTATTGTATGCCCGGGAATTCCTGAAAGTGTTTTATACACCCGGTCGTAAGGTATGTGCTTCCTCTGCACTTTTCCATGTTACCCAATGCAGTCGTTCAGTCACCAAACACGCTCTCGAGTTCAGAACTATAGCTGCTGACACCGACTGGAATGACGTAGCCCTTGCCGCGGCCTTTTGGCAAGGTTAATCAGAAACCTTGAAGGATGAATTGGTAGCCTCCGATCACCCCACCGATTTGGAGGAGCCCATCGCTGTGTGTATCAAGGTGGATCGTTGCCTCCTGGAGAGACGTTCAGAGAAGGTTCACCATCATACTACTCCAGCAAGGATCAATCCTGGTCAGGTGTGCTCCACTGAGGCTTGTACCCCTGATAAGTCCGAACCTATGCAATTAGGAGGTACCAGTCTTTCTAAATTGGAAAAATTATGCCACAAAAACGCTGGCCTATGTCTTTACTTCGGTGTTTCTGGACACTTTGCCTATTTTTGTCCCCAAAAGTCGTGAAACGCAAGATTCCCATGAGTCCTGGGGGAGTCTCATTGGGAACACTTTTTCACTCACCTATTTCTACTGATAACCCGTCTCGCATTCTTGTCCCCATTACACTCTTTGGGGAGGGCTTTCAAGTACCTACACTTGCTTTCATCAATTCAGGTGCCGGAGGAAACTTCTTAGTTCAAGCTTTTGCGGAGTGCCATTGTGAAGAAAATGGGGGTAATCAGCGCATTAATAAAGGCAGTGTGCTCGGCTGGTTACCCCTATTTTGTATTGGGGATGAAGGGGTTAATTTTTCATGCACTGTACATGTCTTATTGTCCCCTCTGTTCCTTGTTGTCCCCATTTGGCAGGATTGTATGAGCTTGCAGTATAGTACACCCCAAGCACACACATATGAATAATATACGTGTGAGATAAGGGGAACATGTATTTTCAATAAAGTGTATTTTTGCTACAGGTTTTAAATAGGGACAAGCAGGATGAGGTTTTTTTTCTCCTGTCATTAAAATGCACACAAGAACCAAATGTTTTGACACCTATGAGCTGGGTCACTTGCTTATGCAAGCTTCAAAGGTAACAGGCATTATCCACGCCTGTAAGTCTCTCTGGAAGTTGCATATCAAAAGACCCAGAGTCAGGGGGGTTTGAATTGGCCATATGGAGGCTAAATAGGAAATCCTGTTGACCATTTGTGCTAGCTCACACCCTGAGTTTCCCCCTTCCAGCCTGAGAGGGGCCAGGTAAAGAGGGGAGTGCACCTATGCTAAGTAGCCAAGGTGGCGTTGTCGCACATGCTCTGTGTGAACAAGAAATCCCTAGTGCCCACTCTCCAAACTGTGGGCATGTAGGTGATTGGGGAATGATTACTTTCCCACGAGGGGGATTGGGTGGGTATGTTGGCAATAGGCTTCCAAACCCTACAGGGACATAAGTAAACAAATGCAGAATAAAAAACTGCATGCACTCACACGGGCAAATTGTGAGAGTGATCTTGGGGAGGGTATCTCTATTCTCTCCACATCCAATGCAAGTGAATAAAAACAGTGGATACTCCTGTGAAAATAAAGGAGATCAAGGTTAATGGGAATAGGGAAAAGTAAAAGATAATACAGTACTCACACGGCCACGTGTGAGCCCCCACATGGAATGGTATCTTTTCTTGCTTTTCCAGTGCTGCAGCAGTTCTTCCAGATGAAAGAGACGCTTGGAGTTCAATCCCAAGTTGCAAAAATACTTTAATAAAACATTAAAACACAAAAAGCCCTTGGTCTAACACCAAGGGGCTAAAGATTTAAAACGCCAAGTAGTCCTCAGGAAGTGGTTGTTCAGGGCGTGTGGTGCGCAGGGAAACTTAACCCACGTCCGGGTACAGTCCTTTGCTCCTCTGCCCTGCTCCTGTACGGTGGCCTCACTAGTTCAAAATAGCTCAGAGGTTTGAACAACGTGTTTCGCCCTTTCTTGGGCTTCCTCAGATCCCGTAGATGGGAGTGGATGGTGTCTTGGATATATATCATATCAGGTAGCCAATCCCATACCATCCTCTGAGCCTACTCCCTCTTAGGAGTAAAAAAACAGGAATCAAAATGTCTGTGTTTGGGTTTCTAGCTGCTTATGCCCAAATCAAGTGCAATAAATAATCAAATAAATCTTAAATCCATATATAATATTTAAACTGAAGTGCAAAACCTAATATTCACATGCTAAATAATTAATTTAATAAAATTGATCTGTGTTTAAATAAATAAATCACGTGATGAGAATAAATGATCCTTAAATCTTTTAAAGTGTTATTGATTCCAAAGAAGCCTTACTAACCACTGATGTGACTTAATGTGAAATATATATCAAAGTGTTACACATGAAGGACCCTAACTTAATGTGAAATATATATCAAAGTGTTACACATGAAGGACCCTAAATGTCCTCAAACTGTAATTAAAAATAGTGATATACCTTAGACATAAAAAACATGATAAGAGAGGGACCCTAAATGCCCTCATACATATAATCAAATAATACACAATGATGTTAATACATAATTGATCCACACAAAATGATATTAAAGCATTGTTAACATTGAATAAAACACATAATCATTTCACTGGCTCCACACTGACACTCCCCTGGTTCCGCCTCCTGCTCAGATTGGACCATCTCACCTATTTAGGCTCAGCAGTGCCACTGGCACATCGGCTGAGCATAATCTTCCTGTTCCTATGCTTACCTCTCTTGTCTCCTAGATATCCTGCCTTGTCTTGTTTGATCTCCCGTGTACTGACCTTGGCTTGCCTTTGGACCACCGCTTCTCTGGAACCCCGACCTTGACTATCCTCGACCCTCCGCAACTCTCCTAACCTGAACTCGGCTCTCGGATCTCGGCCATAATACCTTCTCCTGCACTGACCCCGGCGACTAGTACCTCTAACGTTCCGGACTTCTTCTACCCTCACATCGGCAAGTATTACAACTATTCTACTCTCCCTGCTCCTGTCCCGACGAGATCAACTATTCGCACACTCCAGACCGGATCCCCGTGCCTGTCGGTGGTGTTTTCTCTTTTCCCACCTCAGTTCCGAGGGTCTTGTGGTGGGCACAGCGTGACACTGTATGCTGTCTCTTTTACCGTTTTTTGGACTGGTAATTATGCTGTGTGTTCTCCTATGGGATTAGTATCTGCCTTATGCTCTACACCAGTGTGCTGACTGTATCTGTGATACTATATATATATGTCCTATGACATAAATTGTTAGTCCAATAAAAAAGGTATCACCTAATACTGAAGAACTCATTTATTTTGCACTATCGCAACTGGACTAACACGGCTATTTTCTGCTTTATATATATATATATATATAAAGATGAAGGGCAGTTGGCACACTGTAAACTGATAGTATGCTGATGCTTGTCCCATATGCACATATACACAGATAAATTTTACCAGATGGAATTCCCGGAAAAACGAGACAGCACACAGCCAGAGAAATTCAGAAGTGTTGTATTCAGTAATACATGGCACTGCATCCAACGTCTCGGTCATCAAAGAGTGACCTTCCTCAGGGACGTGCAGTGTGTGAATGCTAGTGAACAACCTTATATACCCACATACATCAATAAACAATCATACGATCTTGGGAATTAGCATAGGGCTTCCTACTGAAAAGTATGGAAGCCTGCATGATACACTGCTTGCCTCCAGGTTGCCGCGCACATGCGCACAAATTGCTAAACCCTGTGTCCTATCATGCAGGCTTAAAGTGTCCTCCAGACTCTGATTTTGCCTGTGTACACAGCGCGTGCCGTGAACAACAGGCGCGCCTGCGCTGACTTGGCAAATGACTGCCCTGGACAAATGCTACCACTGCGCATGCTCACGGTACCTAAAGAGCCAGTAACGTCTAAGCAAAGAAGACAAACCAAATGCCTAGTATGTACTGCGCATGTGCACGCCGCGTGACGGCACCCAGTGAACCTAGTGTATACCTAGTGTGTCCCAGACACCTGCAAATGTGTTATAAAGGTGTGGTGAAAGGTTGGAAGATGATTAGCTCCAGCATCAGGACCACGGGGCACAGAAGAAGCACAAATGTAAAAAACATACATACAAGTGATGGCACAAAGTTATTAAGATGCTCAAAAAGACATAATAATATTACTACAAAAGCTGTGTATATAGGATGTATTGTGTGGTATACTGAAAAATGTGTGCCAGAGACTATGGGCAATATGGCCATGGAGCATAGGGAATGCACATGTGGACTTAATACACATGTTGTACTGTATACATGTGTAAGCAAAACTGAAGTCATAACATAAACTGCTGATAAACTTTGACTGACTCCATGTGATCATAACAATGCTCACATCTCCTCCACAATACAGCACCATGCGCCACAGATAGGAACCACATCCCCAACCGATAAATGAGCTATCAAAACAAACTTAAGTGCATACACCGTCAACTAGGGGTAACTACGTGAGGGAAATATAACAGTGAACATAGAGTGAAACAACAAGAGAAAGGCTGATATAAAAAATTGTCAAAAAAACGTCTGGGATTCTTTTCGGCCATGACTTTGGTTCTGACCATCTTTTGTATATTGTGAGTTTCAGACAGTTTACTTCCCCTTTCCTGTCTGTTCCAGCACAGTTTAAATCATTTTGAAGTGAAACTTCTATGCTGACATACCTACCAAAACAAAATTTGCCTTGGAGTAAATCGCCTTCATGGTGACGGAAGTGCAGCCGCGGAAATGGCGTCACTGCTTGCAGGGGAACAAGCTATATTACAACATAGGGGTTACATTTTACTTTGCAGGGAATAAAGTGTTGTATAACCGGTCAGCAAACACCTTACACTGTTTTTAACTCGATTTGCTCCCCAACTTCCACCCTTAAACGTCTGTCCCCAAAACCCCAGTCTAGCAGCTATTTCTTATCAGGGACCCTAACCACACATGGCATTTCTAGCTTATAACCCTAGAGGGGACAATATAATGGTAAGATGGGCTCAATGCCAAACATTCTTCTCCCCAAAAAACGCGTTGGTGGGGGGCTCTGTACCCCGTAATGTTGCTGTTACTTTTGCAAGAATCCATTAAATAATTTATTTATAATTTATTTTTAATGGGCACACGCTCTTTTGGATATTCTTTCATTTTTTTGTTCCTGAATTGTTGGTGCCTGCTTTTTCCCATTGTCTTTCTTGTCAGCATATTGAAAAAACGGAAGCACACCCCCTACTGTGGATGAAGTTTGAACAATGTGGATGAACATTCCACTCAGAGTGAGTTATTTATTTCACTTGGACATTCTCCATTCCGATACATTATGTTGGGTCACTTTATTGTGAGGTCCCTTAATACAGTGCTTGTGGGGACCCTAATCCACTAGTCGGTTTATAATGGAGTTGTGATTGTTCTGAATACCTTGGGATATATTTCTTGTTCCTCCACTGGGAAGTACACATTTGCAGGATTCTTCAATCAAGTGTATTTTAAACCAGTAGGCTATTTTTAGAGCACCACATACCTGTCTTCTTTTTTTTCTCCTAAGTAATGCCTCGTGATAAGTTATATTCTGCACTAAGCAGACGCACAAATCGCGATGTTTTACTTGTAGACTCTCGGATTCACAACCTTATGGAAGGGTATTGTGAGATTATTATAAAGAAAGGTCACTCAGAGTTTGTATAAGATAAGGTTTGTTGTTTATTGTATTACAACAAAATAACCAGAAATATCACAAGCAAAATTGCAAAGATAACAAGCTAACTTTATGAGCTAACAGCTAACAGTAACAATCCATTTCTAACTACTGTATGCAGAGATTATTATTTAATTAGTATGCCTGTCATACTCACGAACACAAAGATATTATGATAGGTCACGCCAGTCTCAGCTAGGTCTTGTCTCAGTGTGGTCTTGCCACTTCGGTTCTCATCAATCAGGTGTCACGCTAACCTTATATTGTGTCTATTGTTTACTGCGTACGTGTCGGATGTGTGACATGTGACAATCTTCTGTGGCTACTGACGTGTGTTACTAGTATTTACAGTTTGACCACAGCGTGTTTACTTGACCCACTTCTGCTTTTATGCGTAAGTCCCTGTGTACCAACGAAATATGTTTCAACACTACATCCTTGCCACTTCCCAGCAATTCTAATAACCTGATATTATTTCTAAGGCAAGAAAAATAGCTAACATTCTAACAGTATACTCTAAGCTGTACTAAGACATATGTACCTGTAACCTATAATAATATGCTATATATGTCGTAAGCTGCCTGTAATCCATAACACCCTCTCCTAGACATAATTAACATATTTTAGCTAACGTAGAAAAATAAACAAAGCAGAAAATATTCATTATGTGTTCTTTTGTATGACAGTGTCACTGCTCTCTGATATTGTTGAGCCTGAACCTACAGGAGTTTGTGATGGAACGCCAAATCACCCACAACTGCGCATATGAGCACAAGTGATCCCACCATGGGAAGGTGTCAATCTGTAAAAATCACCAAGTTGCAAAGCAGGTTGATTTTGTCGTTCATACATACTCAACATAGTAGTGTTCCACCGTGCCCCAAAACAATTTTGATGTTTATTACCAGAACACGCAAACAACGTGGTACAATTATATGACCCGTGGCTAACAATGCTGATATGACCTTCTTCAATTGTATAAAAAGACATTTGAAATATTTGACGCTGAATGTCTCTGCACTTGAAGTTGGGTTGATCACCAAAAGACAGTAAAGATTTCACTCGCCAAAAATTACATAACATTAGCAAGCTACGCGGAAGCAATGTCCCATTAGGAGTTAAAACTGAAAACGGTCCTGAGGAAACAAGAGAGTCCTGATACATAAAGTCTCTCATCGAATCATGAACTGCATGCACTTTGCGGGGTTTCCGATGTGGCAAAACAAGTTCATCCAAATACATTCTCATGGAGGTTTGATACGACCGTGGTAGACGCAAAATTTGGGAAGTATCTTTTTTTTCCGTCTGTATCCTTGCAACAAAGCATGGTTAGATTTGACCTGTATGCTTAAAACAGTATGTTAGTATCTAGGTAAAAATATAAAAAATATATGCTAGAAGTAAAAATGCGATTAAGCTGATTGCCTCTTCATCTTCGGAAGAAAAGAATAAACACGAAGTAAAATAACAAGGATTATTATCCCTAAAATAAAAAACAATAGTGGTTTCAAATTACCTAGGATTCCAAACACATTTCCTAGTCCACTAAAAATACCTTTACCAGTAGTTTGTAGGCTAGTGCCTATTTTTGACAAAACATTACCTGTCATTGGCCAAAAAGTTTCCAGTGACTCACCTAGTGTAGTTAACCACTGTGGAAAATCACCTGGGTGTAAATCAACACGTAGTAATTCACTGTGAACTCTTTGTAGGAGAGTATGCACCATATCATGTGTGAACCCTATAGTTGTCTTCATTTTCTTTAAATGTGCCAAAAAGGCTGTCATGTGAGGAAGTCTCAGTGTGATAGCTGGTACTTGAAAATGTACAGCAGATGTAACTGTCTTATGTAAAAGAGGTGGAATTAAGGTAGTACCAAAACACTGTATACTTCTATTAACTGTGACAAGTGATGCCTGAAAAGGAGTTATGTCGCAATCCTCTTCTGTAGACAATACTATGTAACTCCCATTATCTAGACTGTGAATTAATGTAAAAGGAGTTTGAATTGGTGTCACAGTTATTGGGCAGTTGCTACCTTGCATTTGATCATTGCAGGGCATGTGCTGTATGATGTCGTCACATACTAAATAACCTTTATCAACACATCGTTTAGTGCTGATGAAAAATTCACGATCACATTTCACAGACATATATTGAAATGGTTGAGCAACCTGCACCCTTGCGAAATAAGAACCTGTGTGTGTTAAGTGTCAAAATTAAGCAGTTCCCAATTTGTTGTATAAACATCTCCTGGGACAAATAACTCATAGTACAGAAAAACTTCCCATAAAGAGTCATCAGGATTAGGAACCCGTCTGTGGTTTCTTTCTCGTATGTCATAAACTGTGGTTTGTGAAACATATGCTAGGATCTCAAATTCTTTCGTAACTTAAATTGAGATTCTGTGCGATCCATGTGAGATTTAAAAGTGATATGTCAACCTTGTGACTTTGCAATGTTAACCTTATAGAAGTGATGTTATTAAGAATAACCAAAGCTTTAATTTCTTCAGATAACACTGTAATGTCTGAAATTGTGTGATGAAGCATATGTTATCAGATGATCCCTTAACAGCAAAATGCCTCTCCTCAATTCATCATCATTTGAGTCTGAGATTTGGCTTATAACAGAAACAGAATCACTCAGTAGGTGTCCTGTGGTAATAAGAATATCATGGTTAGTAAGCAATTTCCTAGTAGATGATTTACTTGAAACCTTACATTCATTCATGAAATATGTATCATTTTGATAATACACTATGATATTAATTGTAGCATTTGTACCCCACATTGCCTCTGAGTAGGGCATGTTAACAATATTATGTGTGGTGCATGTGTCATATTCACAAGGTTTATCATCTGGAGCTATTTGTACATTCATCAAATCGCTCATTGTCCTGATTACCGTGTCTACATTAATATGTAAACAATCACTGAGACATTTCTGGAACAGGGAGTAGACTTTATAATTAGATTTCATAATCACTATTCGCTCCACACACCAAAAACCTCGTAACCCAGAAAAATGTAAAAATCCTTGATCAATCATTTTCAGTTGCCATTTAAAATAGCCTTCCGTGAGATTGTAATAAAAAGAACAGGGAGTACACCCGTAATTGAATACTGTATTGTCCTTATCACAGATTCCTTCATTGATTAGTCTCTCCAAAGTGATACCACACGCATTCTTGAAACCTTTACATGAATGGCTTTAGTATGTAGTATTGGTAAATGTTGCAAAGCGTGGTTGAGTGCAAGTGTCCCAGGCTGTAGGTTCACGAAACAACATACCATCACCTTTTATATTCCATTCTTTTGGAAATGCTACTGTCTGTAGCAGAAAACAGCAGAATTATAGGCTCGTACCCCTCAAGGTATTCTGTACTCTTCTTCTTCAGCACCTTCCCAGAATGCCACTCTAGGATCAGTCTGTCCATTGGGAACAAATCCTTTCTGAGTATTCTGACCCGTATTCAGATTAAAAATAGGGTATTGCTTATACCTTATATTGTCCATGGTTACACCAGGCTGAGGGTAATGATCAGCTTTCAGCTCCTTCGTTGGCCATTTACGTGTTCCTTGAAAGTCAATGAAATAGCAATGTCCAAATTCAGCATAACAACGTTGTTCACGGTAGCTCTGCTGCTTCCAATGGTAATGCAGGGGTAGATCATATTTCAGGCTTGTAGACTGCAGCTGTTGCATCTGGGCATTGATATGTCGTGTCACCAGTTTCCTTCCTTCTGGCGTATTGATACCAGCCTCTTTAGCTAGCACAGTTGAATCAAACAGCACAACCTGTGAAATCCCCAAAGTCTTTCGTTTCTGGATGATAGGTTTAGGAAACGGCTTCCAATACACACCTTGAGGTATACCCACCGACTGTACCTCCACCGATTTCAAATCGTAGTGAAGTCCTCGTTTCACGATTCTGGAGTCTGGTGTGGTAATACCGTGTGCAGCTGTACGTTGCCAGTTGATGATCTCGCCTTCTTGTTTAGTCAGAAAATGCAATTGTAACCTGAAAATAACACTGGCGGATATTGCTAGAAAAGCAAAACAGGTTGAGAGACACAAAATAGTCTTAAACAGGCTTTTCTTCGTGATTACCTTTGCCATTGTTTGATAGGCCTTCCGGAAAATGTTGCGTTGATCTGGTATGGCAGGTAACACATATGTATGTCTTTGGTCACGGTCAGGGAAGTCAGCTTCAGCTTGTTGGACCTCACCTGTGTGATTAGTTTCCACATCCTGTGGTCGTGCAGTCTGTGCTCCGAGAGACTGCAGCTCCATCGAAGTCTGTGCCAGATATGGTGTCTCCTCCATCTTTTACAGTTTAAAAGATTGAGCTGTGGGTTTAAGATTGTCTATACTCACAGTCCTTTCTTTGCCTTTAGTATCTCGGATAACAAAGGTACGCTCGTTTAACTTTTTCAGTATCATGGTTGGTTTCTTCCACTTAGGCCGCAACGGCTTTACCTTAGCAACCCTCTCCTGGACCAAATGTCCAATATGCGGCGTCCAAACTTTAGGATTACGTGGTGTGTGGGCTGTATGGGAAAATGAATCCCTCAATTCTTGTACAATTAATATTTGTTCGGGTCTCCCTGGGACAGAAATAGAATTATTATTAAACTGTGTATTCATAGGAGTACCATGTAACAGTTCATGTGGTGTTTTACCAGTTGTTATATTAGGAATATTATTTAGACCAATTTGGACCATAACCAAAAGTGGGTACCACTGTGTAGGACGATTAGATAGCATTTTGGTTAAAAGTCGTTTCACCCCGTAATTTCGGCGTTCAACCATTCCCGATGATTCGGGATGGGACGCCGAACTGTAGGCCCATTCAATACCTAATATTGCAGCCCATTCCTTGGTTTCTGTTGCTGTGAAAGCAGGTCCACCATTGGAATGAAAGGCCTTGGGCTTAGCTACGCTTAAGGAGCTGAGACAATTCATCGTAGAGCTAGCTGTCGTGCTACGAACGGGGTATAACCACGTAAACCTTGTACAAGCATCAACACAAACCAAAACATGTTTGTAGGAATGTGATGGAGGTAATGGTCCAATATGATCTAAACATATTAAATCAAACGGCTTGCTCGGTATTGCATTAATAATAAATGGTGGTTTCTGATGATTAGGACTGTTCACCAATTGACATGGTTTACAGTTTCTTAAAACTGACTTTACCGTTTTTCTCATATTCGGCCACCAATATTTGTGTTTCAATGTCAACAAAACGTTTTCTCTCCCTAGGTGAGGGTGTCCCACACTGTCATGTGCTTGCGTAGCTATCTGCATTCTGCTTGCTACAGGGGGAACAATGAATTCATTAGTATCAATAACAACCATGCAATTATTGTCGACCAGTTTAAATGAGTATTTTTTAGGATAACCAGGTGGATTAGGCCTGGTAGTATCCAGACAAGCATACAACTCTGCATCGAGACTGGCTGACTGTGACTGTGCCCTTGTCAACACTTTGTTAACGGCAAATTTTTGACTTACAGTTTGCGCGAGACTATCTGCAAACTGGTTACCCATAGTATGAACCGATGAACCAAGCGAGCTATGCGCTGGCTCATGTACAATTTCAATATCAGGCATATTTTGATCAAAATAGGCAGCAATGGCCTTCCACTTAGCTATGTGCGTTAGTGGTTTTCTTTTGGCATTCAAAAATCCATTTGATTTCCATATTGGGAGATCCTGCAGTGCCGACCGTGCTAAGTATGCGGAATCTGTAACTATAAGTACATGTCCTTTAACTGTAAGTGCTTCTTTCATAGCAAAAGCTAATACGTGAATCTCTGCAAACTGAGCAGAGTTATATCCTATAGGTAATTGCCAACTGTGCAGCAGATTCAAATCTGCGTCATATTTAGCAATTCCTGAACCTGCAGATTTGTTTATTCCTTCTTTGCTTGAGTCTACAGCTGAACCATCTGTGTAGAAAATGCATGTGTAAAAATCATTTGGATGTGTTTGTGTTTCCCACCTCACTCCTTCAAAAGTTTATGGCAAATCGTCCAATGTTGTTAATGTTTTGTCATGCACAAAATGTATTTGCGGAACTTCTATGATAGTATACCACTTTACCCAGCGGCTTCTTAACGCCTTCCTGTCCGGAATGGTCTGTTTCTGCAATGTTGCTAGTGAAGCTACTGAAGTGTACATATAGATATCCTGTCCCTGTGCCAAGTCTCTCGATTTTAACACAGTACACTGGCGACACACTTAATCCGAGCTCGGCTAGTCCCACGAATTCGGGTATACCCGGGTGTATTGAGGTTTGTGACTGTTTTCTGCCCGAGTGCATTGGGTTATTTTCCATGCAGGGATTGAAGCATTTTATTCCCGCTGGCTGCAATACTGCACAGTATATATATATATACTGCATTACAATTCATGAATTTATGCCATCTGGTAGACACGCGAAGCATTGCAGCCTATTAAATCCTAATCATTATCATTTAACAGATCAGCCGCCCGTCAGCCAGGCATGAACCCAGGCTGGGAAGGCAAACGCAACGGGGCTTGTCAGAGGTGAGGAGCGGCGCATTCCAGGTATCTGCCAGGTACATACTGGGTATTTGCTCGAATAAAGTGTGTCGGTGCAGTAAGTGTAACCGCTGATAACAACTTCTCAAGAGGCAAATATCTTTTCTCTGTATTGGTGAATACATAAGATAGAAGTGTTATTGGTACAGTTTCCATGGCATTGTAAATTCGAATGAATGCAGCTAGTGGTGAAATGTTTACATACACTGGCGACACACTTTATTCGAGCTCGGCTAGTCCCACGAATTCGGGTATACCCGGGTGTATTGAGGTTTGTGACTGTTTTCTGCCCGAGTGCATTGAGGTATTTTCCAGGCAGGGATTGAAGCATTTTATTCCCGCTGGCTGCAATACTGCACAGTATATATATATATACTGCATTACAATTCATGAATTTATGCCATCTGGTAGACACGCGAAGCATTGCAGCCTATTAAATCCTAATCATTATCATTTAACAGATCAGCCGCCCATCAGCCAGGCATGAACCCAGGCTGGGAAGGCAAACACAACGGGGCTTGTCAGAGGTGAGGAGCGGCGCATTCCAGGTATCTGCCAGGTACATACTGGGTATTTGCTCGAATAAAGTGTGTCGGTGCAGTATACTGACAATGGTTTTGTTGGGTCGCGCTGCGCTAAGTAGGAAGCATCATTAACTGCTGCTAATAACTTTCGCAATGCCTCATCCTCAACAGTTAACCATTTGAAAGGTGTTTTCGGCCTAGTCTGCTCTGACTTGATCTCGCGTGATATTGAGTGATGCAATGGTTCAATCAGAATATTAAAATCTGGGATAAACATCATTGAAAAATTCAGTAACCCAATAATGCTCCTTAACTGTTTCAGTGTTTTAGGAACACTGATGTTAGAAACTTTCTCTCTGTAATTACTAGAGAGGCCTCTGCCATTTTCAGCTATTTCAAAGCCTAAAAATGTCACAGTTTCTCTTGCAAGCTGTGATTTGTTTAGCGAAACGAGGTAACCAGCCTCTGTCAATGTAAGCAATACTTCTGTCAGAACTTTAAATGTTCTGATTCTGTGTCATGTGATAAAAACACGTCATCCACGTAAATATCAATATTCTCAAAATTAGACAATAGTGAGATTACGTCTGCTGTGAACAAAGCTGGACTATTTACGAAACCTTGTGGTAAACGCGTAAAAATTAATTGTTTACCTTACCAGGTAAATGCCGTTAGCCAATAACTCTCAGGCATGATTTGGTGCGACCAGAAGCCATTGCTCAAGTCAAATGTGGTTTTAAAGCATTTACGCCGTAATCCGCTTAATATTGAGGGTGAATGTGTGTTCTGTGCTGTCACTGAAGGTGTCACTTTATTAACTTCCCTATAATCTAACACCATTCTCCATTTCCGTCTTTTTTAGGCACAGGATATACTGCAGTATTCATTTGACTGAACTGTTCAATCAGTACTCCTTGTTTAAGCAAATCATTGATTACAATTTTAATGCTTGGTAAGGCGGCATGATTAATTTTGTATTGGGACTGTTTCTTTGGAAGTATAGAAGATGTATTAATGTCATGTACGATACCTTTCCTTAAACCCACTTGATTTTCCATTGTTGAAAAATATACTTATGTGTCATTAACCAATTACTGTATATAACTTTGCTTTATCAATAAATGCACAGTTATTAATTTGATCTGTAATGATTACGTCTAAATCAAATTTCACAGTCAACTCTGCCTGTGGTTTTGTTGCCACTTCCTCTTTTATTTGAATGAAGGAAGCAACATCCATAAAAGCTATTAGAAAATCACAATCTAATTTAACATGTTCAACTAATTCAATATAAATCTTTCTGACATTAATTTTTAATTCTAAATAATATGAAGGATAAGTACCCTGTCCTTCAATTGTCTGTATCGTGATATCTTGTACATAATCCTCATCAATTAAAATATCAGTTCTTACAAGGGATATTTCTGCTTGTGTGTCTAAAAAGCCTTCATAATCTTTTCCCTTGTATTGAATGAGTAATTTTAAATTACTCATTGTAGAGGGAGAGGGGGGTTGGCCCAGTATTAAAGGGGTTGCACCCCATAGGGCCACCCCCTGACCTCACCAGGGAGGCAAGGGGTTAACTGGACTGTGGTCAAGGAATGTGGTATACACCTTGTCATGTCATGAAAAATGTATGTTCCCCTGTTCCCATGTTTCATTATAATCCTGTATTTTAATGTTTTAAAGTGCATTTCTGTATCTAAAGTTCTGGAGGTCACAGAGAGTTGATATTTGGCCAATGTGTGGAGTCACTGTAGGCATTAAGAACTGGCAAATTTCGACCCACTGAGCCCACCAGAATGGAACTTATTAATATGTGTAGATATTAAAGTATATATGTATGGTATTTTGGATCTGCTCTGGAAATGCAGACCATCTGCTATGCTAATAGGTCATGAAGGGCAGCCGGCTGATTGAGCGTAAGCACTGTGATCAAAAGTTAACTGCCTGATTGTTTACATGAAGTACTAATCAACAGATAAAGTACTAATCAACAAGACTCTGCCACTCTAATTTTTACCTGAGGGCAGAGAATCATCAAACTGGAGTGGTTTGTAAGTGTTATGTCTACACCTACAAACAATGCAGATACTTCATTTGGTAGATTGGTCATCGCCCCTGATTTAATTATCGGGCTACTCATAGAGTCCCAGGACACATCTGCTAATTAGCTGGGGGGCATGGGTTAATCTGTGTCTCCACGTTAGGGATTGGATACAGATAATTGTTCACCAATAGTCTGTATTCAATGTTAAGGATAGGGTTACACAGGTATATAAACTGTGTCAACCCTACAGTTTTTAGATCTTCTTCTGATACCATCTTGAATGTCACCGGATTGCTGGAGAATTGCTAGCTGATACTTCTCCATCCCCCAACCCTAAGTAAGTGTTACCTTCTTGTCTGTTAATTGTACTATATTGCTGTGTTCACCTTTTTAAGGAGTAAATTATATTTTATTATATCTAAGCCTTGTTCAGTTAAACCCAGATATTTGGTGTTCATTATATCTCGTCATAAGCTACCGTGACACTCATTCCTCGTAAGGCTCTGTTGGCAGTTGTGTAACTTTACCAACAGATTTATTTGTCGTTGCGGGAGCAGCAGCCTGCTTTTTAACCTCGCGTTGACTGTTAGTCAGTCCAGAGGTCTGTGTATTATAACCTGTGCGTTTGTCACGAAATCTGACTTCGCTAGCCTTTTTCTGACCGTACCTGTCGGGAGTCCTTGTGTACTCTCTCAGATTATATCTGGACCCCCCACCCTCATAACGAGATGGCTGTTCATAATGTGTAGTTTGTGGTGTTTGTGCAGTAGGAGTGTCCTGTCTCTGTATTTGAGCTTGATAACCCCTATTTTCTGACTTCCAGTCTCTCTGAAAATTACCTTTTCTGTCCCACTGTTCGTCTCTAGGATAAACTGGAGTCTGATATTGATTGTATGATGCTCTCCACTTCCTGTTTGGTTTAGGAAAATGTCTCCCCTTGTCTGTATCAGTTCACTCAGACTTTCTGTCATTGATTTGCGATTTAGGTGCTCCTGTGGTCTCTCCGGTTAACGTTTTACCTACGAGAGTATACGTATTCTTTAATATTTCAGGAACCCTTTCTTCTTTTTGTTCTACTGGTAAACCTTGTAGTTGTCTCTCAAGGTCTAACAGCAGGCCTTGGTCCTTAATCAATGCCTTAAGACAACCCCAAACAATCTCATGGTTGCCTTGTGTAAAACGTAATCCTAAAATATAAGCAGCCACAATTCCACTAGTTTTATTAACCTGTCCCAGCGTATCTGCCAGTGATGAAATAGTAACCTTCCCGTGGGTTTTTTCCTACACATTGCTGATGACTGAATCCCAGTCTCGTGCTTCAGCCAATGTGATTAACAAACCTGCCGGGAGCAAAGCATTTACCAAAGCAAGCCTTTGTTGTGGTGTGGGTGTTGGATAAACTCCATCTAATGAATGTGTTCTTTCATTAAGCCACAATGCAATGCCATTTGGATTAGTTGGTAATTGACCAATTGTTGCTTTAAGAGGCAAGGATGGTCCCAGGGGGGGCCTTGGCGGAGCACTACCGAAGAGAATGAGGGGGCTGCAACCAGTTGGGAATAAAAAAGCTTTAATAAGTGGTCAAACAAAAGTACATGGTCACTTTGACGCGTTTCGGGACCTGCGTCCCTTTATCAAAAAGATAAAGGGACGCAGGTCCCGAAACGCGTCAAAGTGACCATGTACTTTTGTTTGACCACTTATTAAAGCTTTTTTATTCCCAACTGGTTGCAGCCCCCTCATTCTCTACGGTAGTGCTCCGCCAAGGCCCCCCTGGGACCATCCTTTCCTCTGCTATGCTGGACGTGATGCACCCATTCAACAAGGACAGAGCTGTGCTGAAAGAGTGAGATTTCAGTTTCATGGACTGATATGGTATGTACATTTTGGTTTTGCTGGGGCTTGTTTGGGACCTTTATGGTATATATGGAGATCTGAGCCAGCCACACAGCGTTACCTGTACACATATACCACTGCATTCATTGCTAATTTGAATCTCCCTAGCACTTATCATTGCTCTCATATACCTTGTTCAAGACTTATACCTTATTATATATACCTATCCCTGGGACAGCTGAGACCCGACTTTGGGAGAACATCCCACACCCACAATTAATTGTTGCTTTAATATTGGCCATAGGGATACAGATTTGTACCCGAGCTGGCGCGTCAATTAACGCTTGAGCTCCTCTTGTTGCTAAGAAGACATTAATAATTTCTCTTAGCAGTGTGATTTCTGCAATACCATTAACACGCTCTGTTGCTACATCCCGTGCAGCTTGTTTTAACTCAGGTAATGTAACTGGTGTAAATAAGTGTGCGATTCTCTCCCCATTTTGAGCCAGAATTAATAGGACCGTGTCTGTCTATGCCTGTAGCAATTACAGGCTGTTGTCCCAAAATGACAGTCGCTGCATTATATGTCAAATTAATGATCGTATGTGTCAATGGGTTATATGCCTGTTGTATATGTTGATATGTGACTGGGTCAATTGTGGTGTCTACTGTTAAATAGGAGTATCTCGCACCAGGTCCCCACGGTCCAAATTGAATTTCAAATGCCAGAGTTTCACCATCAATCAGATCTCTATGATACTGATTTCTCATCAAAACATTTAGGCCTGAAACTCGTGCAAAATCCATAACAGCCATGATATACGATTGAAATTTGTACCTTCTCTATTATAAAGAGGAAATAGCATACACGTGTACTTCAAAGATTAAATGGGTAACATAAGATTTATGACTTATTTATACAACTCATGAGTATCATTCACGATTGGGCGCCAAATAACCTTGGCTCGATGCCAAACTTTCTTCTCCCAAGTAATGCCTCGTGATAAGTTATATTCTGCACTAAGCAGACGCACAAATCGCGATGTTTTACTTGTAGACTCTCGGATTCACACCCTTATGGAGGGGTATTGTGAGATTATTATAAAGAAAGGTCACTCAGAGTTTGTATAAGATAAGGTTTGTTGTTTATTGTATTACAACAAAATAACCAGAAATATCACAAGCAAAATTGCAAAGATAACAAGCTAACTTTATGAGCTAACAGCTAACAGTAACAATCCATTTCTAACTATGCAGAGATTATTATTTAATTAGTATGCCTGTCATACTCACGAACACAAAGATATTATGATAGGTCACGCCAGTCTCAGCTAGGTCTCGTCTCAGTGTGGTCTTGCCACTTCGGTTCTCATCAATCAGGTGTCACGCTAACCTTATATTGTGTCTATTGTTTACTGCGTACGTGTCGGACGTGTGACATGTGACAATCTTCTGTGGCTACTGACGTGTGTTACTAGCATTTACAGTTTGACCACAGCGTGTTTACTTGACCCACTTCTGCTTTTATGCGTAAGTCCATGTGTACCAACGAAATATGTTTCAACACTACATCCTTGCCACTTCCCATCAATTCTAATAACCTGATATTATTTCTAAGGCAAGAAAAATAGCTAACATTCTAACAGTATACTCTAAGCTGTACTAAGACATATGTACCTGTAACCTATAATAATATGCTATATATGTCGTAAGATACCTGTAATCCATAACAATGGGAACGTGGTTACAGCGAAACACAGAGAAACACAATCATATACAATACTGGACCCAAGAGCTAACAGTTAAAGCTCCAGACACACGGTTTTTAGGAGCAGCCAGTCGGGGTTCACCTATATTATGAAGCCGGCTAGCCCTACCATCACAATGGCCACATAATTTATGCAGGAGAGTTCCGAGAATGAATGCATTTCTGTGTACCTGGAGAATGAAGAGGAAGTGAATCAGATAAGACTACTCTGTGTAAAAACACAGAAAGTTAACTATGGTGGCACAGAACAAAATATGTCTGCATTTGTAACTGATGTAAAACATTTGGAAACAGGAGATGGAGAGATTTCCAATAACTCTAAAATAAAAGCCGAAGAAAGGATGCTGACATGGCCCCACGAAGTGTCGGAGGAGAAGACAGATGGGATTCTGTTGTCTGTTAAGGAAGCTGTTCTAGGAATAGATGTGTTATTGGGATAACGTGTAGTCACAGAAAGATAGGTGTTTACATCAGGGTTCCCACACAAAATATATGACATGAGACCCTTGAAAGCTATTGAAAGGGGGAACGCCAAATGGACCCTAAAACAAATATCTTCTCCTGACCACCCGGTACACCTGAAGGCTACCGGGAGAACAGATTGAGATAGCGGAGACTGTCCAGGCATTGCTGGAGTCAGAGATAATATAGCCAGCACCCAGTCTGTTCAAATCTCCTGCTTGGTCAGAGTCACGCTGTTCTGCCCGCTGACCAGACTAACCCCCAATACTGAGGTGGAAAGTGAGAAACCATGCACCCGCAGTAGTGAGAGCATGCCCAGAGTTGGGATTTGGTAGCATGGTCAAGGCCAGGGGTACCAGGGTAGGTAGTGTACTTGCCAGATCCGGGCGTAGAGAAGGTGCCATAGTAGGGTCCGAAGCCAGAGGTCGAGGGTAACAGAGTTCCGGGTAGTAGAGGTCCAAGTGCCGAGTTTGAGGGGATTCTTAGGTAAGTGTGGTCAAGTGGAAGCCAAGGTCGTAGAGCCAGAGAGGGTAGGAAGACAAACCGGTTCAGTAACAAAGCTGAAACAGAGAGAGCTAGGCACAGCATGAAACAGCACTAGGCAGACGAACAATGCAGAGCGAGGTTGGAGAGGAATCACAGGGGTAATAAAGTGAGGAGAGGGGCAGAGCAGAGGTGCGCCCAGGAGCGCTTTGTGATAGGGCAGGGGTTAATGGCCAGGTTTGCTGCAGGTGAATGGTGGGAGGACGTGAGCCTGAGAACTGAGATGGCCGGGGGGTGGAGTTACACGGCCGGTGCAGTGCACAAATTAAGTTGAGAGGCACGCGCCCTGTAAGAGGAGCGGGCGCGTGTGCAGCGTTGGCTGCATGCGTGAGAGCCGCGGGGGGCGGAGGAACGGCCCGTGATGCCGAGCAGGGAAGGAGGAGACCGCAGCAAGCGTACAGGTAAGGAAGGGCAGCGCCGAGGGTGGAGTGTGCCCTGATTCCTGACAGTGCCCCCCCTCGAGGATCGGCCTCTGGACGATCCATCCAAGGTTTGTGGGTAAACTTGAGATGAAAGCGTCTGAGCAACACTGGAGCAAGAATCTGATCCAAAGGAACCCATGTTCGTTCTTCCAGACCATACCCCTTCCAATGAATCAGGAACTGTAAACGACCTCTGGAAAGACGGGAATCCAGGATGGTCTGGATCTCAAACTCAGGTTGTCCCTGTATGGAGATGGGTTTAGGCCTTGGGTCTTTGGACGGGAAGTGGGTGCTCTGGGTGTAGGGTTTGGGCAAAGAAACATGGAAAGCCGTGGGTATCCTCATGGTCGGAGGAAGTCGTAAACGGCAAGTGACTGGGTAAATGCGCTCGAGAACCTCGAAGGGTCCCAGGAATATTGGAGCCAATTTCGGGGTAGGAGTTTTCAGGTGGATGTTTTTGGCAGAGAGTCACACCTTACTCCATGGCTTGTATTCAGGTTTATCCTGACGATGCCGATCGGCTTGAAGTTTGTACCTTTGGGAAGCGCCAGCGAGTGCAGATTGAATTCTCTTCCAGGAGTGTTGAAGGACGGATACCAGCATATTGGCTGCTGGTACCCCTGAAGGACTACTGGAGATGGGAAGACTAGCGTGGTGGAAACCATAATTCGCAAAAAATGGAGATTCTTGGGTAGATTCATTCTTGTGTGAATTGATTGCGAACTCTACCGAGGGTAGTAAATCAGTCCAATCGTCGAGGGTCTCCAATACAAAACATCACAAGTATTGTTATAGATTTTGGTGCATCCTCTCAATCTGCCCGTTGGTTTGCGGGTAGTAACCGGAGGAGAAGGGGATGGGAGATACTAAGCGACTTGGAGAAGGCCCGCCAGAATTTGGAAATAAATTGAGAACCCCTGTTGGACACAATGGACGTGGGAATACCGTGGAGTCTAAAGACCTCTTTGGAGAAAATGTCCACCAGAACCGGAGAAGAAGGAAGAGCCTTGAGCGGGATGAAGTGCGCCTGTTTCGTGAAGCGATTCACAACGACAAGTATGGTGGTCATTCCCTTGGAAGGTGGGAGTTCAACTATAAAATCCATGGAGATGTGTGTCCATGGACATTTGGGGATGGGTAACAGAAGCAAAAGACCCAGAGGCTTGTGACGAGCGGTCTTATTTTGGGCGCAAGTTGAGCAGGCACTGGTGAAGTCCTGAACCTCTCTACCCATTTTGGGCCACCAGAAGGTTCTTCCGATGAGATCCAGGGTTTTCTTAAAACCGCAATTAGTGATCACCTCCTTGAGGGCGAGCTGTGCCTCTCCCAGCTAGATATAGCTGTATGTTGATAGGGTTAGGGGAAATGATATATACTCTATAAGGCTATACTCACACGGCCCTGTGTGAGCCGGTGTAGAAATTGGTTACTTTGGGGTTAAATTTAACCCATCCACATCTATTCGTCACGTAATGGGGGTTTTCTCCAGTATCCAGGGCAGCACGAAAATCAGTGCTAACTCCCAGGCATCAGCCAGGCTCTCCCCCCAGGTGTTATGATGCGTGGGGGGGGAGGGGTTGGGTGATGAGAAAAACGAGTGAGGCACGGTTCCAGTTAAATATTCACAAGAAATCGCATTTATTAATTAAAACAGCAAAGGGACTCACATACATATAGAATGGACCCCTGGCCTCCTCACGCAGTCCAGGATCGAGTTTGAGCAGCTTTGTGCGCCCTTCCCGCGTCCAGGATGCAGGAAGAAAAACTATCCTGCTGGGCTGCAAACACTGCTCCACGGTCTGACTGCGGAAGCCTCCTTAGGTCAAAATCTTCTGGTGGTTTAGAGCAACGCGTTTCGTCGACACATCGACTTCCTCAGGCTCAAATAATGACATTGCAGGGGTCTGGTGGCTTTTTATAGACCCTCTGGATGATTAAAGGATTGATTAAAGCTGATTTGTTGTTTCAAATTGAATTCAGCTTGGTTGTGTTGTTTTCAATGACATGGCATTGCATATATATGGAAAATCCTTTCTGTACATATTCTAACACACATATGTGCCTCTTGCTCACTTTCATACTAATATGAGTCTAAAAATCTATATTGGTTTCATTAACCATGTTAAAATCATTAATCAAGCCTCCATTAAGGTAGGGATCAATGGAATAAACTATCACCCGATAGGGGTAAGGATTTAAGACAGTGTTCACTTATAATGTCTTAAGTATATAAATATATAATACAATACAATCTTTATACAAATATCTGTAAAATCATTAAATAGCCATTGTCACAAAATTCTCCATTAACTCTTTCATCATTAATTAATGGTCCTATTAGGTTACCAGCTTGCATTAATGTCATGTATACCCCCTAACCATTTGGCATTGAATTTGGGCAAAGAATGATTTTAGCAAAGGGCTATGTTCATTATAAACATCATATTCAAAATCTAAAAAATAATTAAAATTCATATAATATACACCTCACGTGTAATCTAAAAATTCAAGGTAATTACTCTCTAAAATATATTGATAATCTCGACACACTCAATGATTACTTATTAATACATTAAAACATAAATAATTACATAAATACATAAAAATGTTTAAAAATGCATAATGATCGGAAAAAGAGTCTGAAAAAAAGGAAAAGAACAAGCGCAAATAAAAAGTTTGTTTAGATACTTTATAATGTATAACACTCTTCTTAAATAGTTAGACATATATGTGGCACTTATGAAAATGTCTTATACCTCTAGAAAATCACAGTTGCCTTTTTATGTTTTTAGTTGAATGCTGCAATGTCAAGGTCGACATTAAGACCAGCTGGGGACATAGATTTCAAACGATATATCCAAAACGTCTCTCTCTGTCGGAGACGTTTCAATCTATCTCCCCCTCTCCAGTTCTCAGGAACCACCTCTAATCCTCTGTAGAGTAGTCCTGAGGGGTCTCCCCCATGATGTTGTGTAAAGTGGAGTGGCACGCTATGTGTGGTCAGGTCCCTTCTTATATTGCCCAAGTGTTCCAGTATGCGGACTCTAAGACTTCTTGAGGTCCGGCCCACATACTGCAAACCACATGGGCACTGGAGTAAATACACTACGTAGTTCGTTCTACAACTAATTAATTGTTTGGTCTTAAAGACCTCTTTGGTGACATTTGAACTGAAGTGAAGGGAAAGAAAAGAGGCAGAGAGGGAAGAGAGGAAGACGGAAATGTAGGCCAAAAAAACCAAGCTCACTGAAAGGTGTTTTTAATTTAAGTTCAAGGCCACTGGACCCAGTGCAAACACAAGTATTGGCCAAGGGACTGAATTTTGCACCCTCAAGGGGTCCCAGTGGCTTTGATCTTTTTATTGATGCACAAAAATATCTACGACAATTAACAATCAAAAGGTTTTTTATTAATACGAATATCACTGGAAATAGCACAAATCACCATACACCAGTAACGGATCAATTAGAGTCAGAGTCCACCAGGAAGGATGTGTTTATACACTCCAACCTTAAAAATAAATCTAACTTTTACCCAGGACACTGTAAAGGCCAATACCTAGAAGTTTTCAATAAACTTATTTTGGACGACTTTGAGGAACTCGCATCTAGAAAAAACAGTCAACAAGAAAACATGACTAAAGAAGAAAAACACGCACTTAAAACACTGGGTGACGACACTAGCATTACAATCAAACCCGCAGATAAGGGGGGAGGTGTCGTCATCATGGACACTACACTGGCGACACACTTTATTTGAGCTCGGCTAGTCCCACGAATTCGGGTATACCCGGGTGTATTGAGGTTTGTGACTGTTTTCTGCCCGAGTGCATTGGGTTATTTTCCAAGCAGGGATTGAAGCATTTTATTCCCGCTGGCTGCAATACTGCACAGTATATATATATATACTGCATTACAATTCATGAATTTATGCCATCTGGTAGACACGCGAAGCATTGCAGCCTATTAAATCCTAATCATTATCATTTAACAGATCAGCCGCCCGTCAGCCAGGCATGAACCCAGGCTGGGAAGGCAAACGCAACGGGGCTTGTCAGAGGTGAGGAGCGGCGCATTCCAGGTATCTGCCAGGTACATACTGGGTATTTGCTCGAATAAAGTGTGTCGGTGCAGTAGTTACTACCTTGCTGAGTTCCTTCGTATTTTAGGTGATTGAACGACTTATGAGAAGTTAACACAAGACCCTTCAAGGGCTTACCAGGAAGAGCTAAAACAAATTTTAGGCGAAGCTAAGGACATTGGAATCTTGGGTGAAAGAGAGTTCACCTATCTGCTTAAAACAGAACCAGTGAAACCGGTGTTCTACTTTTTACCCAAGATTCACAAAAACCGCCAGAAACCACCAGGCAGACCCATAATTTCGGGTATTGGTTCTCTGACACAGAACTTTTCAGAATATGTGGACATATACCTCCAGAAATACGCGACAAGTGCGAAAGCCTATCTGAAAGACACAGTAGAGGTCCTGAGTTTACTATCAAAACTACAATGGCAGGAGGACTATATATTAGTAACCTGTGACGTTACGTCTCTGTATACGTCAATCAGGCATGAGGATGGGTGTATAGCAGTGGCATCAGCTTTAGATAAAGATGCTTCAGTTCCACCAGAGCAGAAACGCTTTCTGTTAGATGGGATTAAATTCATCCTAAAACATAACCTGTTCTGGTTCGATGGGTCAATGTTTTTGCAGAGGTGCGGGACCGGCATGGGGACCAGGTTTGCTCCCAGCTATGCTAATACCTTCATGGCACATTGGGAAGAGACCAATATTTGGTCTGGGAACCCATATGGAGCAAGCCTGGTCCTCTGGTGGAGATACATCGACGATGTGCTCATTGTTTGGCAGGGGAGTGAGGAGAGCCTCGGCCCCTTTTTGACGCATATTAACAACAATAATGTCAACTTGAGTTTTACGTCTGAGATAAGTAAAGAAAGCATCAACTTCCTTGACTTAACCATCTACATTGAGGACAATGTGGTTAAAACCAAGACTTATTTCAAGGAAGTTGATGCCAACAATTTTCTGCTTAATAATAGCTGCCATCATCATAGATGGCTAAATAACATACCGTTCGGGCAATTTAGACGAATAAGGCGGAATTGTACGGAGGTTGAAATATATAAAGAACAAGCAGAAATTCTGGGAGCCAGATTTGGAGAAAGGCAGTACAAACCAGACGTAATTGAAGCAGCGCACTTGAGAGCCTTAGATTTAAACTAAGAACAATTGATGGTGCCAAAACAAAAAAAAGACAAAACAGATTTTATTGTACCATTTGTCACCAAATATAACAATGAGTCCCATAAAATGAAAAAAAATTTAGGGAAACACTGGCATGTGCTGTGCAAAGACCCAGTACTAAAATATTATTTGCCAAAAACACCCCGCATAATTTAAAAAAAAGCAGAGAATATAAAAAGTAGACTGGTACCGAGTGTATATAGAAAAGAATCGGAAAACAAGGTTACTAATTGGCGACCGAAACCAATAGGATTTTTTAAGTGTTTTGAGTGCAAGGCCTGCAAACATGCACTTACTGACAGAATACACTTCAGTTCAAATGTCACCAAAGAGGTCTTTAAGACCAAACAATTAATTAGTTGTAGAACGAACTACGTAGTGTATTTACCCCAGTGCCCATGTGGATTGCAGTATGTGGGCCGGACCTCAAGATGTCTTGGAGTCCGCATACTGGAACACTTGGGCAATATAAGAAGGGGCCTGACCACACATAGCGTGCCACTCCACTTTACACAACATCATGGGGGAGACCCCTCAGGACTACTCTACAGAGGATTAGAGGTGGTTCCTGAGAACTGGAGAGGGGGAGATAGATTGAAACGTCTCCGACAGAGAGAGACGTTTTGGATATATCGTTTGAAATCTATGTCCCCAGCTGGTCTTAATGTCGACCTTGACATTGCAGCATTCAACTAAAAACATAAAAAGGCAACTGTGATTTTCTAGAGGTATAAGACATTTTCATAAGTGCCACATATATGTCTAACTATTTAAGAAGAGTGTTATACATTATAAAGTATCTAAACAAACTTTTTATTTGCGCTTGTTCTTTTCCTTTTTTTCAGACTCTTTTTCCGATCATTATGCATTTTTAAACATTTTTATGTATTTATGTAATTATTTATGTTTTAATGTATTAATAAGTAATCATTGAGTGTGTCGAGATTATCAATATATTTTAGAGAGTAATTACCTTGAATTTTTAGATTACACGTGAGGTGTATATTATATGAATTTTAATTATTTTTTAGATTTTGAATATGATGTTTATAATGAACATAGCCCTTTGCTAAAATCATTCTTTGCCCAAATTCAATGCCAAATGGTTAGGGGGTATACATGACATTAATGCAAGCTGGTAACCTAATAGGACCATTAATTAATGATGAAAGAATTAATGGAGAATTTTGTGACAATGGCTATTTAATGATTTTACAGATATTTGTATAAAGATTGTTTTGTATTATATATTTATATACTTAAGACATTATAAGTGAACACTGTCTTAAATCCTTACCCCTATCGGGTGATAGTTTATTCCATTGATCCCTACCTTAATGGAGGCTTGATTAATGATTTTAACATGGTTAATGAAACCAATATAGATTTTTAGACTCATATTAGTATGAAAGTGAGCAAGAGGCACATATGTGTGTTAGAATATGTACAGAAAGGATTTTCCATATATATGCAATGCCATGTCATTGAAAACAACACAACCAAGCTGAATTCAATTTGAAACAACAAATCAGCTTTAATCAATCCTTTAATCATCCAGAGGGTCTATAAAAAGCCACCAGACCCCTGCAACGTCATTATTTGAGCCTGAGGAAGTCGATGTGTCGACGAAACGCGTTGCTCTAGACCACCAGAAGATTTTGACCTAAGGAGGCTTCCGCAGTCAGACCGTGGAGCAGTGTTTGCAGCCCAGCAGGATAGTTTTTTTTCCTGCATCCCGGACGCGGGAAGGGCGCACAAAGCTGCTCAAACTCGATCCTGGACTGCGTGAGGAGGCCAGGGGTCCATTCTATATGTATGTGAGTCCCTTTGCTGTTTTAATTAATAAATGCGATTTCTTGTGAATATTTAACTGGAACCGTGCCTCACTCGTTTTTCTATTCACCCAACCCCTCCCCCCCCCCCCACGCATCATAACACCTGGGGGGAGAGCCTGGCTGATGCCTGGGAGTTAGCACTGATTTTCGTGCTGCCCTGGATACTGGAGAAAACCCCCATTACGTGACGAATAGATGTGGATGGGTTAAATTTAACCCCAAAGTAACCAATTTCTACACCAGCTCACACAGGGCCGTGTGAGTATAGCCTTATAGATTATATATCATTTCCCCTAACCCTATCAACATACAGCTATATCTAGCTGGGAGAGGCACAGCTCGCCCTCAAGGAGGTGATCACTAATTGTGGTTGCTTACACATAGCCGTGTAAGTATTATTATATTTACAACACGCCCCCCACCTTTGGAACTACTGTCAATATTCATCACCATTATTATTGTATATGTCTTTCTAATCCCATGCTCCCCCATTGTTTGTTTGTTCCCATGTTTCTATAAAGGCTCTGGATTAACCCTTTTCTGGGGTTGAAGCTGAAGGGATCCTACTGTTTGCTCCAAGTATTTGTAAGAGAGCTATTGTCGAATTGACCGCATTACTGTAAGCACACTTTTGTTTCTAATCTGAGGTAAGCGCCTGTTTTTTTGCACACTACTTTTCTTAAAACCGGGTGACCCGCAGTCCTTGAAGAATGACCCAACTCCAGAATCTTCTGCCGGAATTGTGGCGGTGCGTACAAAGTACCCTCCGGAACCTCTACGCCTCTGGGAATCTGAGATTGAGCTTTTGATGGTCTTGTCCAGAATATCAAATGAGTTTGCAGAAATGATAAATTTGGCCGGTAGAATGGTTTCAGGAATCTCTTCCGACCTCTCATCTGGGGAGAATTGCCGAGACAGGGCATCGGCCTTAACATTCTTGGTCCTGGGTATATAGGATAGAACGTAATTGAACCTCGAGAAGAATAGTGCCCACCGGGACTGACGCGACCCCAATCGGCGGGCTCCTTCAATATATAACATGTTTTTATGATCCGTAAGGATGGAAATGGGTAGCCGAGTGCCCTCGAGAAGGTGTCTCCATTCTAGAAGGGCCATCTTGATGGCCAATAGCTCTCTGTTACCGACATCATAGTTTTTCTCAGCCGGAGAATATTCTTTTGAAAAAAACCCGCATGGGTGTAATTTATCTTGAGGTCCTGTTCTTTGGGAGAGTACTGCACCGGCTCCTGACTCCGAAGCATCCACCTCGAGTATGAAAGGGAGAGAAGTGTCCGGACGACGAAGGATAGGTGCGGAAACTAAGGTACGTTTGAGGGTCTCGAAAGCAGTGGAAGCCTCGGACGGCCAAATGGAGGGGTCGGCTCCTTTTTTGGTGAGATCAGTAATGGGGGCCACTATGGAGGAAAAATCCTGAATGAACTTCCTGTAATAATTGGAGAATCCGAAAAAGCGTTGAATAGCTTTTAGTGTCCTGGGCTGGGGCCATTCCAGTATGGCCTTCAGTTTCTCCGGATCCATGCTGAAGCCCTTGTCGGAGATAATGTAACCTAGGAAGGCTGTGGAACTCTGGTTGAAAATACATTTCTGAAGTTTGGCATAGAGATGATTGAGGCGAAAACGGGCGAGAACGAGTCTCGTGTGTAATACATGTTCTTGAAGGGTCTTGGAAAAGATAATTTTGTTGTCTAAGTAGATGATCACGAAAACGTTAAGAATGTCCCTGAAGACCTTGTTCATAAAGTCCTGGAAAACAGCTGGGGCATTGCAAAGGCCAAAGGGCATAACCAGGTACTCATAGTGCCTGCTGCGGGTGTTAAATGCGGTCTTCCACTCGTCCCCCTCACGAATGCGGATGAGGTTGTAAGCCCCCTAAGATCAAGCTTAGAAAAAATGGTGGATCCTTGTAGTCTGTCAAACAACTCAGAGAAGAGAGGGAGCGGGTAGTGATTTTTGACTGTAATGCGGTTAAGACCTCTGTAATTAATACAAGGTCTGAGCGTACCGTCTTTCTTTTTCACAAAGAAGAACCACGCGCTGGCAGGGGAGGTAGAGTGCTGTATAAAACCTTTCTGGAGATTCTCCTGAATGTAGTCTGCAATGGCGGTGGTCTCATGGACAGACAGAGGATAAGTTTTGGATTTGGGCAAGATCGCCCCTGGAACCAGCTCGATGGGGCAGTCGTACGGGTGATGCTGAGGTAAGAGGTCAAAGTACAGTAGGTCTTACTGAAAACGTCCCGTAAGTCAGCGTATGCCTCCGAAAGAGTAGAGGGAAGAGTGGGAGGTATCTCCAAGCCGGCAAGGAGGGTAGCGGAATTGCCTTGGTCCGAGTGGGATTGCCACTGGATGGGAACCCGATCCGTCCAATCAATGCGCGGGTTGTGCCTCTGTAGCCAGGGCAGGCCGAAGATCACTTGGACCATGAGGGAGTGGAAGACATCGAACGTGAGGCGTTCGCAGTGACCGTCCTTCATGGTCAAGGTAAGTAGAGGGGTCTCCAGCGAGATGAAGGCCAGCTGTAGAGGGCATCCATCGATGGCCTCTAAGCCTATGGGTGACCTCTTCTCGATCATGGGAATGTTGTTCAAGGTGGCGAACATCTGGTCTATGAAATTCATTCATTATCCCGAGTCGAGGAAGGCCGAGGTGGAAATCTGGAAATCAGTACCCTCCAGGGTAATCGGTAACATAATCCTCTTTGGGAATTCTTCCTTGGAAAGGGGGCGAGAAGTGATCGTACCCAGGGAGAGCCCCACATTACTCACTGGGTATCTTCGTTTTCCGGCCACAGCGGACAAGCGCGTTCCTGATGTTCTGAGGATCCACAGTAAAAGCAGAAGTCCTCATTCCTACAACGAGTCCTCTCTGCACCCCGAAGTTGTGGACTGCCAATCTGCATTGGTTCGGAAGTATCAGGAGGTGGTAGGATAGCTGGAGGATTCCTGAAAGACATGGAAGGAACCGGAAAGGATACAGGAGAAACAAACCTGGGACGCTGGCATTCGTGTCATCTCTGTTGCAGGCGTTTGTCCACCCGAATACAAAGGGAAATCAAGTCCTCCAGGGACTCTGGTCGAGGTTGAGTTGCGAGTTCATCCTTCACAGGCTCGGACAACCACTGCCAGAATACAGCAATCAGAGCCTCCTCGTTCCACCGAATCTCTGCCGCGATGGTCCGAAATTCTAAAGCGTATTTCGCTACGGACCTACGACCCTGGGCCAGGTACATCAAAGTAGAGGCTGCAGTATCTGAGCGAGATGGAGTGTCGAACACCTGTTGGAATTCCCTCTTGAAGCGCGGGTAATCCGTGGTAAGCTCAGGCCATACATCCCAGATGGGGGAGGCCCAGGCCAGGGCGCTTCCTGTCAAAAGAGAAAAAATGTAGCCCACCTTGGAGCGGTCAGAGGTGAAGTGACTAGGGGTCAGTTCAAATTGGATCTCCCACTGGGTCAGGAACCCACGACAAGCCTGGGGGTCTCCGGAGTATGGTTTAGGTGCAGGAATCTTTGGTACCGAGGTGGTAGCCCCTTCATGAAAGGGCGGGGTTAGGCGCGGGTGCGTGGTGCTCTGGAGGGAATCTCCTGGAGTGTAAGGTTAGAGAGTTGCTGCGTGAGAGTGTCTACTTGGTCTCCAAGAGTCTGACAGTGTTGTGCCAGAGCCGTCAGTATTTGGTTCATGTCCAGGGGGAGGGTCTGCGTTGGTTGGCTCTGCATAATGTCACGCTGTTCTGCCCGCAGACCAAACTAATCCCCAATACTGAGGTGGAAAGTGAGTAACCACGCACCTGCAGTAGTGAGAGCGTGCCCAGAGTGGGGATTTGGTAGCGTGGTCAAGGCCAGGGGTACCAGGGTAGGTAGTGTACTTGCCAGATCCGGGCATAGAGAAGGTGCCATAGTAGGGTCCGAAGCCAGAGGTCAAGGGTAACAGAGTTCTGGGTAGTAGAGGTCCAAGTGCCAAGTTCGAGGGGGTCTGAGAGGTAAGCGTGGTCGAGTGGAAGCCGAGGTCATAGAACCAGGGAGGGTAGGAAGACAAGCCGGTTCGGTAACAAAGCTGAAACAGAGAGAGAGCTAGGCACAGCATGAAACAGCAGTAGGCAGATGAACTATGCACAGCGAGGTTGGAGAGGAATCACATGGGTAAAAAAGTGAGGAGAGCCAATGGGAGGAAGGGGCAGAGCAGAGGTGTGCCCAGGAGCCCTTTGTGATAGGGCAGGGGTTAATGGCCAGGTTTGCTGCAGGTGAATGGTGGGAGGACATGAGCCTGAGAACTGAGATGACCGTGGGGTGGAGTTACACGGCCGGTGCAGTGCATAAATTAGGTTGAGAGTCGCACGCACTGTAAGAGGAGTGGGCGCGTGTCCAGCATCGGCGGCATGCGTGAGAGCCACGGGGGGCGGAGGAATGGCCCGTGATGCCGAGAAGGGACGGAGGAGACCGCAGCCAGCGGTAAAGGTAAGGAAGGGCAGCGCCAAGGGTGACGTGTGCCCTGATTCCTGACAGTCAGAAAATTACCAGATAGGTCATCGAGGATGGCTGTGGACTGTAGAGTCCTAAACATGGTCGTGTCCCTGTTGGTTGCTGCTGTGCCTAATGTGGTTACTTTGGTGGAACATTTTTTAAGGACACGGGAGCCTGCCATGCTGTGATTGATTTAGCAGATGCTTCCTCCTTCATTATTCCCACTAGTGCCAGTTCACCAGACCAATTCGCCTTTACCTGGGAAGTCCACCAATACATCTTCCAGCTGCTCTTGCAAGGAAAGCTGCACTTTATACCATATATCATGCAATGGTGGCCAGGGACCTGGCTACCCTAAACTGTCCGCTAAAGTATTGTTTTATAGCAATGTCGTGATGATGACTAGAACTGAAGAACAAGTGGAGGCAAACCTACTTGGGGCAATTAACAAAGCAGCTACTGTATAAAATCAGTTCATTTGCTCTTGCCTATGCATAGATTTACCGCGTACAAAAGCATGAGACCAAAAATGGTATTCACTAAGAATGAAGGGCATTTTTTTTAAGGCTGATAGAACAAATGCACTATTGTCCGACCTTTTTTTTTTGTATCAGTGCTACCGCTCTATAAATCCTATAGCATGATACTGCTGCGGCCGAGTTTATTCGAGCATTTGCCCGTTCTCGGCCGCAGCAGTAACCTGGCGCGCGCCGGAGGGTGCCGGGCGCGCGCCGAAGCAGCGGAAGAGCGCCCTCCGATCGGGGTGCTCTCCCTCCCGCTGCCGGGTCCGCCGGGTCCCCCGGAACCCCCTGCCGCCGTCCCCCACATCGCGGGACACCAGGGCTCCCTCGGGGACCCCTGGACGCGCGTGCAGGGGGCGCTGGCACCCGATGACGCGTGACCGCACATCGGTGACGCGCGGCACGCCGAGGGAGTGGGGCTAGCAAGCCGGGGCATCCCCCGGCTTGCGGAACTAGCCCTGCTCGGATTAAGTGTGTCGGTAGTGTAACTGATGTGCAGCCTGGAAGAGCTGCATGGCGATGCTGCATCTCCATGCATGGCTCTTAAAGGCGATAATGCAAAAAAATATGTATTTTAATAATTGTGTGTGAGAGCAGGGGGTCTTATGAGCTGAACCGCGTTGATTTCAGCCTCTGGGACCCCCTACTTCCCGAGATACAGGCCTCGGCATAGGGTGCTGGTATCCCTTGTGCTTTTAAATCTCCTGCATCATGTGACCATGGGATTTATATCCTGCACTGGGGTACCAGCACCCCACAACAGGGCCTGTATCTTGGGAAGTAGGGGGTCCCCGAGGCTGAAATCAATGTGGTTCACCTCAGAAGACCCCTGCTCCTGCACCCTAGTATCAAAACTTCATAGTGGCTGTCCGCTATTTTTTTTTTTTTTGTAACTTTATTTTATTGGATTTTTGCAAGTATAATACAGTCAGTTATCACTTTGGTACCTAATGGTAGATTGTAGGACATACAACATTGATACAGACATGGGGAGGGGTAGACATGAGTGGGTTAGGGTAGAGGAGAGGGGGGAAGGGGGAGGGGTGTGGAGAGGGCAAGGGACTGAGGTATCCTCTTCCGTGTGCTCCAGTAGACTTAGCTCGCTTCTGCAGACTTAGATGTATCCGCACCGCCCCCGCACCGAATCTACGGGCCCGGAGGTTGTGTGGTTCCTCTCTCTGGATCCTGTATTCATGGGTGTTATAGTTCCTCTCGTGTGTTTAGTCCGGCCTCGAAGGAAAACCCATCTGATTTTATCAAAGCCAGACGGAGGCATTGCTCATCCCTGGGATGTCGGTCTGTGCCAGCCACAGTGACCAGACTTTTTGGAAATTTGCGCCAGTGTCGTTGACCAGACTCGTCAACTTTTCCATCTGGCAAGCAAACCAGATTCTGTTCCGAATTTTGTCTATTGATGGAATTGTATTCTGATTCCACAGTGCTGCGGTCTCGCACCTCATCACCGTAGCAAAGTGTGCTATTAATTTATTTCCTGATCTCGATACCTCATCTGTGGGCTTACCTAATAGGAAAACCCACGGGACAAGTGTAATTTTGAGGCCCAAAAAGACCCTCTGTAGCCAATCCCTGATCTGTGTCCAAACGGGTATGATTCGTGGACAAGACCACAGCATATGTACCAGATCTCCCCGTTCCCCGCACCGTCTGGGACAGAGCGGGGAAGCGCCCGCGACGAATTTAGCCAATCTAACTGGGGTGAGATACCACCTCATTAACACTTTATATGAGTTTTCCTTCAATGTCGTACAAATCGAACTACTGGCCGCAGCCTTAAAGATCGCCGTCCACTCTTCGTCTTCTAACGGTCCTGTCAGGTCTGTCTCCCACTGTGTCATAAACCTGGTTTTGCGCGATCCGTCGATGTCTGCCCTAACCACTTCCCTGTATAGAGCAGAGATGAGTCCCCGTGTGTCGGTTCCCCGAGCACAGAGCTTTTCAAAATTAGTTAGAGGTGGTCTATTGATGTGTTTGGTATAAAATGCCCGGACCTGAAGGTATCTAAGAAATTCTGTGTTTGGTAAGTCCGTATCTGACTGCAATTGTTCAAATGTTTTGATCGTGTCTCGTCCCTCCAGGTCCTTAAGCCTTCTCAGCCCCAAATTTTGCCAGAGAGTGTAGTTCCTACCTATCAGCCCTGGAGCAAAGTCTGGTTTTCCGTATAGGGGGGTCATTAAAGAATGTTTTGAGGTTAATGTGTGATTACTTTTGGCCGCTTCCCAGACCGATAGGGAGTTATGCACCGAGGGCAGCGGGTTCTGCATATCTTTTAGTCTGGGTTTAGGATACCACAGTATATCCTTAAGCTCGAGCGGGGCGCAGACCTCCCTCTCCAGTGCCACCCATCGCCTCTGCTCCGGATCACCATGCCATTGAGTGATTTGGCATAGTTGTGCTGCTTTATAATAGGCCATCAAACTCGGTACTGCTAAGCCTCCAGTTTCCTTAGGTCTTTGCATAATTGACATTTTTACCCGTGGCTTTTTATTCTTCCAGATGAACTTTGTAACTGCGTTCTGCAGTTCCTTAATGTCTGATCTCACTATGGGTATCGGAAGTGTTTGGAACAGATAGAGTATCCTGGGGAGGAGGTTCATATTCACACAGTAAATTCTGCCAATCCAAGATATCCCATATGCAGACCAATCTTTTAGTTCTTTTGTGAGGGCTCTTAAGAGTCTCGGATAATTCTCCTGATAAAGATTGGAGTTATGTTTAGTTAGGTATATTCCTAAATACTTTATCGCCTTGGGCTGCCATTTAAACTGAAAGTTGATCTCCGTCTCCTTTGGAATATTTAGGTTCAGTGCCTCCGACTTAGATTGATTTATCTTAAATCCGGAGATTCTGCCAAATGTTTCCAGTAGAGCAAACAGATTGGGCAGCGAGGTAAGCGGTTTCGTCAGAGACAAGATAATGTCATCTGCATACAGAGCGATTTTGTGCTCTTGGGATTGTATTTGAATGCCGGCAATATCCGGGTTGCGACGTATGTGCGCCGCTAGCGGTTCCATGCATAGGGCAAACAACAAGGGCGAGAGTGGGCAGCCCTGTCTGGTCCCGCTTTTGATTTTAAACAGCTCTGACGGGAATCCTTGATGGACCACCTTGGCGGTCGGGGTTGTGTATAATGCGTTTATAGCCCCTAGAATTTTACCTCTAAACCCGAATGCTTCAAGCGTGGACTCCATGAATGGCCAGTCAATCCTGTCAAAGGCCTTCTCTGCGTCTAAACTTAATACTACACCTCGGATCCCGTTGACATTGATAAAGTTAATGATATCTATGATTCTTCTAGTATTGTCGGCCACTTGTCTATTGCTAATAAAGCCAACTTGGTCCGGGTGGATAAGCCTTGGCATGATTGTGCTCAATCTGTTGGCCAGCAATTTGGAATATATCTTAACGTCCGAATTGATTAATGATATCGGCCTATAGCTTTGACAGTTTGTAGGATCTTTGTCCTGTTTATGGATTATAGATATCGACGCCTGGAGCATCTGGTCTGAGAAGGGTTCCCCCGCCAAGACTCCGTTAAATAACTTGAGCATGTGCGGTGCTAGAACCCCTATGTATTTTTTGTAGTATAAATTAGAAAACCCATCTGGGCCTGGGGCCTTAGAGGGTTTGAGGTTTTTGATAACCGCGGTCAGTTCCTCCAGAGTGAAATCAGCCTGGATTGCCTCGCTCTCCATTCTGCTCAGCCTAGGTAAGGCTGCCTCTTTTAGGAAGGTCTGTAATAATTTGCTTGTTTTGGAATTGTGTATCACCTTCTCCCCATTATAAAGCTGTTCATAGTAAAGTCTAAACTCTTCCACTATACGTTTGGGGTTGGAGGTCAATTCCCCCGATTTGGTTTTGATGGCCTGTATGTTATAGTTTGGTTGCCTATTGCGAATCCTGTTGGCTAGCATAGTATCCGGTTTGTTGGCTTTCTCAAAAAATTTCCTCTTGGTCCAGCTAATGTCCCTCTCGGCCTGGGATGTGAGGAGGAGGTTAAGTTCTATCCTTACATCCTTCAACTCCTTAAGAATGTCTTCTCCACCTGATCGGCTATGTAGTGTGGAGAGCTCATGTAACCTCTTGTATAGTTGTGACAATTTCGATTCCCTCTGTCTTTTTCGCCTTGCTGCGAGACTAATGAGCGTTCCACGCATTGTGGCCTTGTGAGCCTCCCACAGTATAGTGTGAGATTCCACTGTACCTGCGTTCATGACAAAAAATTGTCTAATCTCGTCTTTGACCATCTGTGCCAATTCCGGTATCTTTATTAGGGACTCGTTTAATTTCCAGTTTGCTCCCGGGCTAACCGATCTAATTTGCGTGCATTTTAGCTCAATTGATGCATGGTCCGACCATGAAATGTCATGAATTAAGGTGCCGGTGATTTGTGGGACCATTCTGCTCGACACAAAGTAGTGGTCTAGCCTGCTATAGCTGTCATGGGGGTGTGAATAGAATGTATACGAACGGTCACCTGGGTGCTGTTCCCGCCATATGTCTACCAGACACAGCCGTCTCAGCCCCTCCATAAACCCCGTCGTCCCTGCTTGTCGCATTTTCTCCCTTCTAGGGGACCTGTCTATTCGAGGGTCTAAGACCTTGTTGAAATCTCCCGCTAATATTATATTGCCGGAAGCCCATTGCTGCAGCTTAAGGAAGAACTCTGTGAAGAATTTAGGGTCTTTTTCACATGGGGCATATATGCACGCCAGTGTTACTCTACATTGTTGCAATGTGCCCACCAATATAATATATCGACCGCCTGGGTCTCGTTTTATTTTTTCCATCTCAAATGGGACTCTGTTATGGAGTAGAATGGCTACCCCTTTTTTTTTTTCCTTAGCTGAGGCTAGATAGAACTTCCTAAAATGTTTATCTATGAACCCCGGGTTTTTTCTCGAGCAGTAGTGCGTCTCTTGTAGGAATAAAACATCTGTTTTCCTGCGTTTAAATTCAGCAAAGGCGATTCTACGCTTTTGAGGGGAGTTGAATCCCTTAACATTCTGTGATATAAATGTCAATGCCATAGGTGTTTATGTAGTGAGACCTTGCGGGTGTGCTGTGTTTGTTTCCTACCCTTGTCTTGTCTTTTCTGCCGGTGTCGGGAGCGGTACTGCTGCCCTCCGTCTGCCGAGCTGCTTCCTTTTGGGATACCTGTGGGATGGGGAGGAAAACACATAGGGGAGTGACAGGGAACATAAATCCTTGTAGAACATACAAGGGAAACCATCTTGGTCTTATTTGACCTGTGGTTTACTGCCTGGGGATGCCGCACATATTCCGGATGATCACACCTTCCCATCCGGGATTGAGGGGGAGACTCCAGACTGCGGATCCCCTGGTCTTTGACTGACCTGTGGCTTAAGGCCACAGTCCAGCCCCAGAGGCACATGCCAACAGGTAGGGAAGAGGACAGGCATCCGCCCCCCCGTCGGCAACATAAACATTTTTTTAAAAGAACAACTAAAATAATAGCCGTGTTTTGCAAGTTCAACAACATATTTGCTGGTCCGTATTGTTTCTGTGTCTTATTGCGGACCGCTGTGTGCTATAGACTATGGTTGTTTACTGTTAGCAGTCCAGCTCTTTAACTACCCTTAACTGTGTATCATAATCGGGCTTAGCCCCCCTCTCCCTCGTCCCCTCGGGGGAATGCGCGTACCCCCTCGGAACACCCCCTCCCTCTCAGTGACTCCCCCCAGACCCTCTGCCCCGCTGCTCCGGTGCGCGGCCATCTTTGCCCTGCTCCGCAGGCGCTGTCACTGACGTCAGATCCGGATCGACACGGACTCGCCGGGGACCGCCCTCTGTCATCATCCGGGCTGCGTGCGCATTCCAGTACGTGGTGAGCCGAGGGAGCAGGCGTGTCCCGAAGGCGGAGCTAGCAGGAGCTTCTCTTTTTCGCGCCCAATTGACCTCCGCCATTCTGTTTCCGGGCCTCTCCTCCAGATTCTCCCGCGGATCGTCTCCGGCCGCCATTTTGGTGAGTGTTATGTTTTTCTTTACTTTTGTTTTCTTTTTTCTTTTTGGCTGTTCTAGCATCCTCCGCCGGGGTTTGGCTATCTGGGTCGGGACCCATCGAGAGGGGGCAGAGGGGTCGCCCACTGTCAGTCGCTTTTGTGGGTATTACTCAGTGGTATTCACTGGCTGGGAGATAACTTAAACCGGGTTAATAACAGGAACTGATGTGTCCAGCATAGCTGGAGAGCCACTTAAAAAGCCCTCATGCCGGTCTGGGCGATCCTGAGGTAGCTTGTCGCGGACCTTTAGGTGAGCCCACCTTTTCCCATTCCGTCCGCCTGGGAGGGCGCCCCACCTGGGCCTCTACTAGTGGGAGATCATGAGGTATATTAAACTTATTCAGGAACTCTGCACCGTCTGCAAGGTGTTTTAGTACATGGGACCGACCGTTTTGCACCACGATCAGGGCAAAGGGAAAGGCCCATCTATACCTTATATTTCTGTCCCTTAGTAGTTTGGTAACTGGCTGGAGGGCCTGGCGCCGTGCCAATGTAATCGGGGAAATGTCTTGAAATATGGCCATTTCTATTCCCTCGAATTTCACCGTTGGGGTGGCTCGTGTAATTTTACTGATTTCTGCCTTTGTGGTGAAATGATGCAGACGCAGAATTATGTCTCTGGGTGGGTTGTTAGGAAGCGGTCGGGCCCGTAATGCACGGTGGCACCGGTCCATGACCAGCTCTGCTTCCGTTTTCCCCGGCATAATGGAGGACATCCAGCGATTCAGCATCACTTCGGGGTCTAGTATCTCCTCCGGTATCCCCCTAACCCTCAGGTTATTGCGCCTATCGCGATTCTCGCTGTCCTCATGGCGTTCTTCCAGCTCTGCCACCCTTCTCTCTAGTGCAGAGACCCTGGTGTCTGTTCCATTTTGGGAGCGGGAAGACTCCTCCATTTTCTCCTCCAGGGCGTGCGTTCGTGTCCCGATGTTCAGTATGTCCTTCCTTAGCTGGTCCACCTCTCCGCGGAAAAACGTTTTTAGGTCAGAGAGGAGTTGGGCAATTTCCCTCTTTAACGCACCCGTCTGCTCGTCCGGGGCCGACTCCAACTCCGGTGCGGAATCTGAGTCGGAGGCCGCCATGCTGTCTGTCTCTCTTGCCTTCTTTGCCCCCACGAAATAGGTGCGTACATCCACCTTTTGTTTGTTTTTTTTGCGAGTCGCCGCCATGTGTGTAGTTGCTGTGATCTTAGCTTTAGCCGGTCCCGTAGTGCAGGGATATTTTTGTTGGGTTTTGCAGTTGTAATGCTTTATTTATTGCCGACGCGTATCGGAGCACTCAAATCAGGCTGCCATCTCCGTTCCCGCCGCGCATGCGCCTCGACTGTCCGCTATTTTAATGAAGATGCTTTAATGTAATTTTTATTAATAGTGTGCAGGAGCAGGGGTTTTCCTGAGCTGAACTGCATTGATTTCAGCCTCGGGGACCTCATGCTCACCGAGTTACAAACCTGGTATGGGGTGCCTGTTTCTCCTCCATTTTTTAAATCCCCCGGTTACAGTACGTGACGCAACCGGCACAATAGCAGACCCCCAATTGGATTAGGACTAGTAGAAAGAGCCCGTGATAAAGTCACGAGTGCCTTCAAAAGGGTACATTTTTGGTGCACATCACACTAACAATATTTTTATATTTTTGATTATACAGTGAAAAATCAAGGTGAACCTAAATCTAAAGTGACAATAAAATATTAAAATAAACACGCGGTGCTATCAGCTGTTGGCCACTAGTATGTACCGCTGGTAATTGTAACTTTACAACAGTGTGGGAAGTATCAAATTGCACCACTAATATTGTCCTCCTGCTATATACAATATAGTTACTGGCACCACACATATATATCAGTTGTTGTTACTCATACAATGATGTCAGAATGCCAGTACTGAGCATATTACAATAGTCAAAAGAATGACGCAATCAAGATTGTGGAGTCACACACAGAGTGGCCAGCATGCAGCATGAATTGAAATGGGATGATACACTTGAACGCCGTGGGATTCCCTCAGCTGTTAGGCTATCATATGAACGCTGTTTGCTAACAAACAGCACAGCTCCAACATCGCTGTCAACTTGTACTGGGGGTCCCTATAACTAGTGATAAAGCGTGTGCATAATAAACAACCAGTTGTCATCCTCCTTCCTCATGCAGAGAATAAATCCAATAACATGCACTAAGCCTATTAGCCGATGCTGTCAATGCACATATATTGAGCTTACCCACACCACATATACTGGACCGGCTGTCTCTAAATAATTAGAAGGCATATAACCACGGAGTGTGGGATCATACAACAATTGACCAGCATACAGCACGAATTGATAAAGGAGGATGCATAGAATACCATGGGAGTCCCTCAGCTGTTAGGCTATCATATAAACGTTGTTTGCTAACAAACAACACAGCTCCAACATCGCTGTCAACTTGTACTGGGGGTCCCTATTACTAGTGATGTAACGTTGGTATAATGATTAACCAAATAGCATCCTCCTCGCCCATAAGAGCCAAAATCAATATCTTATACTTAGCTTAGTGATCGAGACTTCTTAGCCGCATACAGACATCTCTGCTCAGACCCACAATCGCTCGACCGGCTGGGGCATAATCAGCTGCACCGCGTGTTAGTGACGTCACCACGTCACTGAGCCCACGCCCTACGCGTTTCTCTCCAGGCGGAGCTTCGGCAGGGGCAGGTGGAAAACGGGACTGCAACATTCACTGCTTTATATAGTCAATCCTATGTTCATAACACTGTGTAAGCAATTACAATTAGTTACACTTAGAGATTGTGGTTAGCAATTTGTGTTAACAATATTATAATCACCGCATGAGTGTTGATGTTGCCCGTATAAAAGATAAAACACTATATAAGTTTCAATAGTTGACATAATTAAGGGTGGTTATATTAAAAGTATTCTACTTTGAACCCAGCACATTTGGAAAATAACAGTACAGGCATACCCCGGTTTAAGTACACTCACTTTAAGTACACTCGCGAGTAAGTACATCTCGCTCAATAGGCAAACGGCAGCTCACACATGCGCCAGTCAGCACGTCCTGAACAGCAATACCGGCTCCCTACCTGTACCGAAGCTGTGCGCAAGCGGGGAGACTATAGAGCCTGTTACAAATGCGTTATTTACATCAGTTATGCATATATATGATGATTGCAGTACAGTACATGCATCGATAAGTGGGAAAAAGGTAGTGCTTCACTTTAAGTACATTTTCGCTTTACATACATGCTCCGGTCCCATTGCGTACGTTAATTCGGGGTATGCCTGTACACTGGCGACACACTTTATTGCAGTGTGGCCAGTTCCGCAAGCCGGGAGATTTCCCGGCTTGCAAGTGGCATCCCCTCGGCGTGCCGCACGTCACCGATGCGCGGTCACACGTCATCGGGTGCCTGCGCCCCCTGCACGCGCGTTCAGGGCTCCCCGAGGGAGCCCTGGTGTCCCGCGATGTGGGGGACGGCGGCAGGGGCTTCCGGCGGACCCGGCGGACCCGGAGAGGAGAGGGGGAAGCCGCGATCAGCGGGCCTCTCCTCCGCTGCTTCGGCATGCGCCCGGCACCCTCCGGCGCGCGCCAGGTAACTGCTGCAGCCGAGAACGGCCAAATGCTCGAATAAACTCGGCCGCAGCAGTATAATACTGCGACTGTGTATACACTGTACCATTCAGTGGTTCACCATTGAAGAAATGAAGCTAGTTCCAATCTATCAGCATTGTTGTAGCAAGTACAACAGTATAAAAATGATAAATGAGTCATTGCCCACATTCCTTAATATTGCTACTAAGCAAATACCGGTGGATGAGGGAGAAGGATGGTCTAAATTGTATGAAAAGCATACATATAATGCAGCAAGCTACTTCCATTATATAAATGAAGGGTCAGGAGTGAGGTTGATTGACCTAAATGAAGGGGGTAAAAGTGAAGCCCTCATTGATACCGAGTGGATACAAAGTCTTTAAACGATATATCCACTCAGCTTCTCGTTATAAGAGTTTGCGATCAATGTCAACTCCTCTGATGGTATTTTTGATACGATCTATCCCCATAAATTGTAAACATCCAAGATTACCGTTGTGCACAGAATTTACATGGTGTGCTACAGGAGTGTCGGCTTTGTTAATAACAGAGTTGACATGTTCCAACACTCATCTGGGTAGCTCACGTGTAGTTTTGCCTACATATCTGCGTCCACAATTGCACTCAATTAGATAGATTACATTGTTGCTCTTACAATTCATGAAATGTCTAATTTCAAATTGTATAGACCTACACTGGCGACACGTTTTATTGAAGCACGGCTAGCACCGCAAGCCGGGGGATGCCCCGGCGTGCTAGCCGCACTCCCTCGGCGTGCCGTGCGTCATCGACGCGCGGTCACGCGTCATCGGGAGCCTGCGCCCCCTGCACGCGCGTCCAGGGCTCCCCGAGGGAGCCCTGGTGTACCGCGATGTGGGGGACGGCGGCAGGGGGTTCCGGGGGACCCGGCGGACCCGGCAGCGGGAGGAAGAAAGCCCCGATCGGAGGGCGCTCCTCCGCTGCTTCGGCGCGCGCCCGGCACCCTCCGGCGCGCGCCAGGTTACTGCTGCGGCCGAGAACGGGCAAATGCTCGAATAAACTCGGCCGCAGCAGTATCAGCATTGTCGAAGATTTTGGTGTTAAGCAGATATTGGCATGCCTTACAGCTACCGCATCGGAAGCATCCCTTCGGTGGATTAGGTAACCATGTTTTAGATGTTTTAAGTTGATGATGACTATGCACTAAGGTATCTTTTAGATTTTTTGACCTTCTGCTTGTAATACTTGGTGTATCTTTGAGTACAGCAGAAAGGTCACTATCTGATTTGAGGATGTGCCAATGTTTGGAGAATATTCGTTTGACCTCCTGCCATCTTTGACTGTAATTACCAATACATCGTATTTGGTTATCAGTTACTTTTACATTCTGAGCAAGTAGAGAGTCTCTGTCATATTGTAGAGCCCTGTTATATGCCCGGTGTAAATTTTTCAAGGAGTAGCCTCTATCCAGAAACCTGTTTTTAAGATCTAAAAATTGTATTTTGAAATCTTGTAAGGTTGAGCAATTACGTTTTAGTCGTAAATACTGCCCTGTTGGTATACCTTGAATTAGTTGTTCTGGATGCTGACTATTGGCCAATAGCAGGTTATTCGTAGAGGTTGGTTTTCTGAACACTGTTGTTTGGATTTTATTGCTCGAATCAATGGTGATATTCAAATCCAAAAATGTCAATTTAGATTGACTATATTCAGAGGTCAGGCGTAGGTTAAGGGTGATTGTATTAAGTCGCCCTATAAAATCAAGCAAAATATCCTTTGGTCCGCTCCAGATCAATAGAATGTCGTCAATAAATCTGAGCCATAGATCTATGTGCTCAGTAAATATTGCGTTATCATCTGTAAAGACGGTAGTGGCCTCCCACCAGCCCAGGTACAAATTGGCAAATGTTGGTGCACATGATGTTCCCATTGCTGTACCCTGGGTCTGGTGGTAGATTTGGCCATCAAATAAAAAGTAGTTGTGTGTTAACACAAATTGGAGGAGATGTAGTACAAATTTGTTATGTTCAACATAACCACAGTGTCTGATTGATAGGAAGTACTCACAGGCACTGATGCCACTAGTGTGCCGAATACTGGTGTATAATGATTCGACACTACAAGTGTTCCCACACTTCTACTTGGGGACAAGTACTCATAAGTGGTGTAAATCTGCTTTTTGGTCTTAAGTTTGTTAAAGGACCCTCTACTGATGAATTCACTTGCTCATTATCATTTAGTAGTATTACTAAATCATCCATATTTGTCTGGTATTGGACTGTCATATCTCTATATTTTAATTGTCTTTGTTTATTTTTATCAAGTAGAAGTGTTTACAGATCTAGTGACTAAAGACTTGGAAAAAATGAAACCAAGATATCCAAGAAACAACAATATCACTAAGGCTGAAAAGCAAGCATTAGATGAATTAACTGCATGCGATAACATCACAATAAAACCTTCTGACAAGGGTGGGAACATTGTAGTGTTAAACACGAGCGATTACGTTAAGGAGAATAAACGCATTCTAAAAGACAAGCAAACCTACCAACTTTTGGATAGAGATCCTACAAATAAATTTAAGTTAGAGTTGTACGCAGCTCTAAGGGAAGGCTTGGATAATAAGCATATTGGGAAAAAAGAGTATGAATATATGCATATCAAAAGTCCAACATTTGCCACGTTTTACACACTCCCAAAGGTACATAAGAGACAAGACAAACCACCGGGAAGGCCCATTGTGTCTGGGAACAACAATCTGACGGAGAATACCAGTAAATATCTGGACAAGATTTTAAGACCTTTTGTCTTGACATTACCGTCTTATATAAAAGACACTAAGGATACCCTACTAAGATTAAATGGGATAACAACGGATAACGACACATGGTTGGTGACACTTGATGTCGAATCATTATACACCAGTATTCGGCACACTAGTGGCATCAGTGCCTGTGAGTACTTCCTATCAACCAGACACTGTGGTTATGTTGAACATAAAAAAATTGTACTACATCTCCTCCAATTTGTGTTAACACACAACTACTTTTTATTTGATGGCCAAATCTACCACCAGCACCAGCCCCAGGGTACAGCAATGGGAACATCATGTGCACCAACATATGCCAATTTGTACCTGGGCTGGTGGGAGGCCACTACCGTCTTTACAGATGATAACGCAATATTTACTGAGCACATAGATCTATGGCTCAGATTTATTGACGACATTCTATTGATCTGGAGCGGACCAAAGGATATTTTGCTTGATTTTATAGGGCGACTCAATACAAACACCCTTAACCTACGCCTGACCTCTGAATATAGTCAATCTAAATTGACATTTTTGGATTTGAATCTCACCATTGATTTGAGCAATAAAATCCAAACAGCAGTGTTTAGAAAACCAACCTCTACGAATAACCTGCTATTGGCCAGTAGTCAGCATCCAGAACCACTAATTCAAGGTATACCAACAGGGCAGTATTTACGACTCAAACGTAATTGCTCAACCTTACAAGATTTCAAAATACAATCTTTAGATCTTAAAAACAGGTTTCTGGATAGAGGCTACTCCTTGAAAAATTTACACCGGGCATATAACAGGGCTCTACAATGTGACAGAGACTCTCTTCTTGCTCAGAATGTAAAAGTAACTGATACCCAAATACGATGTATTGGTAATTACAGTCAAAGATGGCAGGAGGTCAAACGAATATTCTCCAAACATTGGCACATCCTCAAATCAGATAGTGACCTTTCTGCTGTACTCAAAAATACACCAAGTATTACAAGCAGAAGGTCAAAAAATCTAAAAGATACCTTAGTGCATAGTCATCATCAACTTAAAACATCTAAAACATGGTTACCTAATCCACCAAAGGGATGCTTCTGATGCTGTAGCTGTAAGGCATGCCAATATCTGCTTAACACCAAAATCCTCGACAATGCTGATAGGTCTATACAATTTGAAATTAGACATTTCATGAATTGTAAGAGCAACTATGTAATCTATCTAATTGAGTGCAATTGTGGACGCAGATATGTAGGCAAAACTACATGTGAGTTATGCAGAAGAGTGTTGGAACATGTCAACTCTGTTATTAACAAAGCCGACACTCCTGTAGCACACCATGTAAATTCTGTGCACAACGGTAATCTTGGATGTTTACAATATATGGGGATAGATCGTATCAAAAATACCATGAGAGGAGGTGACATTGATCGCAAACTCACGCGGTGATTATAATATTGTTAACACAAATTGCTAACCACAATCTCTAAGTTATACTATTTGCAATTGCTTACACAGTGTTATGAACATAGGATTGACTATATAAAGCCGTGAATGTTGCAGTCCCGTTATCCACCTGCCCCTGCCGAAGCTTCGCCTGGAGAGAAACGCGTAGGGCGTGGGCTCAGTGACGTGGTGACGTCATTAACACGCGGTGCAGCTGATTATGCCCTAGCCGGTCGAGCGATTGTGGGTCTGAGCAGAGATGTCTGTATGGGGCTAAGAAGTCTCGATCACTAAGCTAAGTATAAGATATTGATTTTGGCTCTTATGGGCGAGGAGGATGCTATTTGGTTAATCATTATACCAACGTTACATCACTAGTAATAGGGACCCCCAGTACAAGTTGACAGCGATGTTGGAGCTGTGTTGTTTGTTAGCAAACAACGTTTATATGATAGCCTAACAGCTGAGGGACTCCCATGATATTCTATGCATCCTCCTTTATCAATTCGTGCTGTATGCTGGTCAATTGTTGTATGATCCCACACTCCGTGGTTATATGCCTTCTAATTATTTAGAGACAGCCGGTCCAGTATATGTGGTGTGGGTAAGCTCAATATATGTGCATTGACAGCATCGGCTAATAGGCTTAGTGCATGTTATTGGATTTATTCTCTGCATGAGGAAGGAGGATGACAACTGGTTGTTTATTATACACACGCTTTATCACTAGTTATAGGGACCCCCAGTACAAGTTGACAGCGATGTTGGAGCTGTGCTGTTTGTTAGCAAACAGCATTCATATGATAGCCTAACAGCTGAGGGACTCCCACGGCGTTCAAGTGCATCCTTCCATTTCAATTCATGCTGCATGCTGGCCACTCTGTGTGTGACTCCACAATCTTGATTGCGTCATTCTGTTGACTATTGTAATATGCTCAGTACTGGCTTTCTGACATCATTGTATGAGTAACAACAACTGATATATATGTGTGGTGCCAGCAACTATATTGTATATAGCAGGAGGACAATATTAGTGGTGCAATTTGATACTTCCCACACTGTTGTAAAGTTACAATTACCAGCGGTACATACTAGTGGCCAACAGCTGATAGCACCGCGTGTTTATTTTAATATTTTATTGTCACTTTAGATTTAGGTTCACCTTGATTTTTCACTGTATAATCAAAAATATAAAAATATTGTTAGTGTGATGTGCACCAAAAATGTACCCTTTTGAAGGCACTCGTGACTTTATCACGGGCTCTTTCTACTAGTCCTATTCTGTGATTTTGTACATTGGTTGCACTCATTTGTGTCAATCTTCAGACACTTGTCAAAAGCATAACAAAATTATAAAAAGTGAGCGGTGTGCTACGTTGTGTGTTTTACCCCAATTGGATTACAATTAACAGATAAAGAAAAAAAAGAAGAAAAATGTTTACTGTATCTGAGGAACTGGCTTCTTTGTTCGAGACCTGCCTTAGACCCCAGAAATCGGAGGGTGAAGACATCTAGAGGTAAGAAAAATCATTGGATGTATGTTATTTTAATTTTGCAGGTTCTTTATTTGTATTTTTGTATTGCCCATTGATAGCCAAAGTATTAATGTATGCCCCTTTAGGGCTATACATACATACAGTGACAAGCGAAGCATTTTTTGGCAAAAGCTTGCTTTTATTTCTTTTATATGTATTTTGGTTGTTTGCTTTCAAATATTTATGCTATTTATTTTGTATTAATAATAATAATAATAATAATAACAACATGTTCTTGTATAGAGCTTCAAGTTTTACGTAGCGCTTTAAAGAGACATTTTGCATGCACAGGTCCCTGCCCCATGGAGCTTACACTCTATGTTTTTTTGGTGCCTGAGGCACAGGGAGATAAAGTGACTTGCCCAAGGTCACAAGGAGCCGACACTGGGAATTGAACCAGGTTCCTCTGCTTCAAACTCAGTGCCAATCAGTGTCTTGACTCACTGAGCTACTCCTCCCATATGGGATTTTTTTGTTGTGTTTGTGTGCCCATATTTTGTGCTTTAACACTGCGCCAATCAATTGGTAGCAGGGGTGTCCCCGGGTTGGGTGGTTAGGCCTCCCGTGTGGGTAGCGGGGGAGGGCCGGTTTACCCCTTAATGACTATAGCAGTTACTAATATCTAAGAGGACAAGGACAGTGATGAGGATGAGGACAGCCTTCAACATGGCAGGGGTAAGTGCAAGTTATATTTACTTTATGCTGCTGGTTTGTTTTATTTTAAAAGGACGAATGCACTATTATTCATATCTGGAAAATAGTAATTCCCCCATTACTGTATTGTATGCATTGGAGGGGGGGGAGGGGGTTTATTTATATCAATGTATTGCACTTTTTATTTTTGGCAGAGGATTGGTACTGCAGGCCAGCAGGGACCCCCAGACACCGCAGGGATCACCTGTAGGCCCCCAGACACCCGCAGTGACAACCCGAGGACCCCCAACACCCTTGGGGCCAATGGACACCTTCTGGGACCACCTGGAGGCATCCAGACACCCGCAGGGACCAACCAAGTACCCCCAGACACCTGTGGGGCCCCCAGATACCAATGAGGACCACCTGGAGGCCCCCGGACATCAGCGGGGACCACCCGGAGACCACTTCTGGCCTCAGGATTGATACCAGTGATGGGAAAAAAACAAGCTTTTATGCATCTTTCAATCTTTTTTGCGTCAGCATTTAGCTGGTGAAAAAATATGGCGAGCTTTTATACACCGATAAACTTATCACAGCTATGTGAATAGCTGTTACTGGCAAAAAATGGCACTTTTTCAGACAACATTTTGGTCTTGGACTGTTTAGGGGCAGAAAAAAGCGATTTTAACTCGCTACTGCACTGTTATCATCACTTTGTGAATAGCAGATCAGGCATTAGTGCGCTATAAGGGCATTTATTCCCACCAAACCACTTATCACTGCTTTGTGAATCACCCCCTAAGACTGTAAAGACCCATATGATTGACAGTGGCTTGACAATAAACAGCAAGAAGATACAGGGCTGTGGACCCCAGGTACAGTTTTTGGATATGGTATGGTCTGGGCCTATTTTACAGATCCCTTCCAAAGCATTTAAATCCATCACTGCAACACCCATTAAGCAGCCACAATTCTCGTGGGAGGCAGAACAACAGAGTGCCTACCAAGCAGCTAAGGAGGCAATACCACATTAAGGTTTGGGCCCTGCGGAGCCAGAACATTTTTTTCCAAGTTGAATGTTACCTGCATCAACAATGTGATGTCCTAAAGATTTTTGTGTTTAATGACAACATAATAAGGTCCAGGTCAGACAAATAATAACTTTATTTCATATACAGTAGTGCTTTTCTCTGTACTGTATATGTTTTTGTATTCAATTGGTGTTAATAAATGTATTTCTCTCTGTAGATTATTGTGACTGCTCCTAATTGTATTTCTTCTATTTAGTGAGTGCTATCTGTTTTAATATATAATGCTATATAACTGTTTTGATATTAGTTGATTTAGTGGAGACTTCAGGTTTCCTTTGTTTTGTTGCATATTTGCTTACACACAATAAGGATTAGCACACTTTTGGTAGTGAAATAACAAGCAGGGAGAGAGAGTAAGTAGGTGGTATGATACCTTTTATTGTACCAACAAGTAGTTTTAAATGTTACAAAATTTTAAACCTCTAAGAGTTTGTCACGGGAGAATGCTTTTAACACCTTTATACCCGGATCCTTTGATTGAGCAAAGTGAGAGATAAAATAAATTGTGATTTATTTACAAAATGAACATACACAGCTTGACCTATGAAATACTACAAAATAACACGTATTGGAACGGGGCAAAACAAAATAAAATGTTCCTGGAACGAACTTCATAGAAATAAAGTACAAGGCACCAAATCCCAGTAGTTGGGTTGGTGCGCAAAACAGAGCCGCTAAACAGTCTTCGTCTAGTGGCGCCTCTCACAACCACTCTTACTCCACTGAACGTAATCGTTTCGTTCCCTGAACACAGGATTGGTTAGCATATTCTTAGTCCTTACGAATACTGGAAGCTGGATACAAATCTTGGTTCCGATGTTAAAGTCTTTGTACCGTACGCTGAAGTTTAGATAAAACTTGGATGAATCTATCTGCCGATCGGCTGTACGGACTTTTTAAACCACACAAGCCCTATCAGTATAATGTGCAGCCAAACACGGCATGGGAACAACACATCCCTCTACTTAACACTTTCAAATGTTGGTACCTTTTTAAGTCCGGACTTTTCTAGACATTCTGGAGTCCTCTCAGTGTGATGTCTTAGAGGTCCTGACTTAAGTTATGCATGATTCACTTGTCAGAATGGTTGGACATATATCTGGGAATCACTGTACTTGTGAACCAAGTGTTTCCGTTGCCCCGCCTGCTTGTATGTAAATGCCCTTGCTCTTATAATTTTAATACACCAAAAAGAGGGGGACTTTCATTCATTACTTTTTATGAAAGTGGATAAACCATAAATTATAACTGTTTTAATGATTAAAACCTAGCCCTCTGCATTGCAAAAATCAGAGCGCTGGGACATTCCTATCCAAAGTTAGCTTGCTGCTTATATGCTATGCAGCAAGCTGCAGTTTTGTAAGACTTTTTTCCTTTCTTGCGGTTGGCAGTGAAACACTATTGCAATGTGCACACAGGATACATTCCTTTTACAATGTAACACATGATAATGATGTTGTCCCCTTATGCCTAGCGGGACACACACAGACACATTACTTATACAATGTAACTCCTGATAATTAAGTGGTTCTCTCATGATTAGTGGAACACACACAGATACATTCCTTATACAATGTAACTCATGATAATGATGTGGTCCCCTTATGCCTAGCGTGACACACACAGACAATTAAAATACATTTACAGCACTGCTGTAAGGAATCCACACCTCAGTTTACTACTTACCTTGCCTTGCAGACCTGTGCAGTCCTGGAACACTCCCTCTGGTATCTACAGCAGCTGTGCTAGCTATGACTGCAGCCCCAGCCTGGGATCAGTCATTAGAGCAATGCTGTCACACGCCCCTTCTGCTATTGGTTCGCTGACCTTTAAATACTGCATTCCCACAATGCTTCTCTGTCGAGCATAATTCCTTTTGGACGTTACATGTGTTCTGCCAAAAGCCACCTGGCTTGTCTCCTGTCTTACTAATGATTTCACTACACTCTAGTTTCTAGTTCTCGTCTCTAGTTCCTGGTTCCGGTGGCCTGCTGTTTCTCGACGCAGAGGCCTGTGTTCCTGTTTCCCGAAGGCTTTCTGCTTCTCTCTACGCAGAGGCCTGAGTTCTGCCTGCCTGGATTCTGCAACTTGCTTCACTCACTCCTAGCAGAAGTTACTGTTGGGATCCAGTGGCCTGCTGCTCGCTCCCTTCGCAGCGGCCATCTTGGGAATTCTGTGCTGAAGCACTGGTTTACCAATGCTGCCTGGTGGTGTGCCCACTCCGGTCAACCTTTTCCTTGCTGAGACCGGTATCATGGGCCGCGGACGCCATTCGCGCAGAACCCGCTCCTGCCCTTCAGCTATTACACTGAAGCTGGATCTTCTTGACTACCTGTTGCCAAAACTCCGCCTGGATAACGTTTACCCGGATGTCTCCAATCCTGACCCTGGCTCGTCCACTGACTATGCTGCCCTCTCCAGTCCGGACCCTGCTATGTACGACTACAAACTGCGCAATCCGGATCCGACTACCTGGTCTCAGGTTGGTTATTATATAACCCCACCTCAGCCCGCAGTCCGGTCCTGGTTTGTGGCGAGCACAAACGTGACAACTGCAGCCAATACCGGGCTGCAGAGCTGACACTCTACTTTCCCAATATGACTCAGGGGCACCCAGCCGGGCATAATACATGTATTTACTGGCCTGGGTACCTTCACCATCACATGGTTCTTTATTGGTTATTGGCAAAAACAGAGAAACAGAGATTATTATATACTGACTTGTAAGAGGTATATCTGGTTGCAGTGGATTCTGAGAGCAAGTGGAAAAATAAGATAAGGTAGAAAGTATTATCCTAGTGTGAAAATGAACAGTGGAGGCAAAAAAGGATTCTCTCTATTAAAATGTAAAAACAATCAGGACAATAAGGAGACGTGAGTGGGTTAGTGGAATAGTACAAGACAGTGTATGTGTATATATCGATCTATAAAATGTTTACAGTCCCAAAGGATAGTAAGCTTATCAGATGGATTAACACTACGCGGTTCCATGCATCTGAATGGGCGTTAATACTTTTGGGCCACCCTGCAGGGAGAGAAAGCAAATCCTCACCTTTTAGAATAGCGGTGCAGCCATGTAAGGGTCCTGTCTGCTGCCGCCTCTGCCTGCTGTCTGGTTCTGTCCCGAATTAAGGTAAGAGATGCGGGCTGTATCTTCCTCTCCTGGATGACGAGGAGTGAATCTCTAAATTAGATTTGTTTGCATTAGAAAAGAGGCATCTTAGAGTGGAAATAACTATATACAAATATATTTGGGGTCAATTAAAGGAACTTTCAAAATAACTATTCATCTCAAGGGCAGTACAAATGACACAGGGTCATATCTTAAGGTTGGAGGAAAGGAATTTTCGCCAGCAACAAAGGATAGGGTTCTTTACAGTAAGGGCAGTTAAAATGTGGAATTCATTACCCATGGAGACTGTGATAGCAGATGCAATTGATATATTCAAAATAAGGTTTGACATATATTTAGAAAGGAAAGGTATACAGGGATATATCAAATAAGTAAACATGGGAAGAATGTTGAAGCATCCCAATAGCCTGGAATCCTGGCTACTGTACCACAGTCACTCCTTCCAATCACAACCCTCCACTGCACTAACTACCTCACCTGCAGTCTCTGTACATTTTCCAACATACCACTTAAATTGTAAGAGTTCCGGGGCAGGGATTTTCTTTCCTTTTGTCTTATTTTGATGCATTTAGCATATTATAATTCCCTGTACTGTTTTGTCATTATAAAGTGCTGAGTACTCTGTGGGCACTATATAATATATATACATACCTGTCAAGGTAGACCAGGTCTTACCAACACACTAATACCGGGATTCTGGATTGAGCACAAAAGATGGGCAAAATAAATTGTAATTTATTTCCTTTTAAGACAAACACACAATATTCACAATAACAGTCAATAAAAAACTTACTGGTATTGGGAAATGAAATCAAATGTCCACAGAACGAATCAAAGTCTCTGGCACCCCTACACGCATGCAAGTGGGTGTGCGGTTTGAGTCCTGCGACAGTCCTTGGCTAGGGGCGTAAATTGCCAGCTCTCTATATCCGCTAAAAGGAAGTCTTTCGTATAGTCCTTATAGGATTCGTTTGCGAATCCTTAGCTCAAACGAATTCTGGAAGAGGGGTACGATCCTTGGTTATGATTTAGTTAACCCCTCACACTCCGGAACCGCTGACGCTGTAGCTTGGACGTATCTTGGTAAAGCTGAGATGATTCTGACTGGGAGTGCGCTGCAGGCCTCTTTGTAATGTTAAAGGTCTTATTCCTAACACGCATACCAAATCTTCTGTAGGAACAATTTTCCCCACCTATCCCCAACTTTCCAGGAGTTCATAGAATGGGCAGAAGTTGCTTCCCGGTCTGCTAAGAGCATGCGTTAACCTCACACCTGAGCTACTTAGCATACCTGGCCCAACCTTTTACCTGGCGACAGTAAGTCTGGGGTTTGGCTACCAAGTGTGAAGCGCCCATACTTCACACCATTATCTGGTACTTACAAATATCCTGGCCACCCTAACACCTTGGGTCTCTGAGGCTTTTCAACTCCGGACATCTCTTAGACAATGGGGCACAACCTTACCAGGGTGCCCTTTGAAGTGCGGAGATGAAAAATCCCTCAGATCATTCATCTATAACATATGGGCATGTTAATGGATTCATTGCCGGTCTGGCAGGAAAGGGTTCCTGCCTGTACATCTTAAAACACCAATTCAATACAGTTTATTATTAAATGTATGATCTGCTTATGCAACAATTATAAACCGTATATGTATGTTTATGGTTTCTTTTTACCTAGCGGCCTCCAAAAGTTAGAGTGCTAGCTCTTTCCTAACGCAATTTATCCACTTAATTGAAGGGGCTCTGTGATGTGGGTTGCGGTTTGACCTATAATCGGTCTGGGTTGCAAGCCGGCATACAATGTATCCACCCTGGCTTTGATCGGTAACCGCAGACACATGCCACTACTTCAAGTCAAGTGGATAACGAGAAGGCAGGATACCCTGTATCAAGAAGTCACTTCAGCTAAACCACAGACCACTTATTCAATTGACTTTGCGATTTCAATGTCTGTGGTCTGAAAACTGATACCTATCTTGAAAGCAGCTACTTATTCACATGCAAACTTCTTCAATCAGCGCTTGGCATAGCGCTAGAAGCGCGAGCGGCTAAGCTGCAAAACAGGGACAATAAAGGTGGTGTGGGGAATAACATAGTGTTATGCTGGCAATACATTTTAACCTCTTCTGTCCCAACACGGTTTAGGGTTAACCAGCCGGGCATAATACCTTTATTATTGGCCTGGTTAACCCTTCCACCACCTCAATACCCACATCCAGGAAGAAACATGATTGCAATTTTTGGAGTCAGGATGGAATTAATTGTTTTCCCTTCATGAGACACAATTCTGATAATGTTTCACTGGGGTTTGTGTTTCCCTTCCTCTGGATCAAAATACTGTACTGTAAATACAAATATATAATAAATATCTGTCATCTAAATTTAACACAGGTTGAACTCTATGGACATACTGTACTGTATAGTGTCTTTTTTCAACCTCATCTACTATGAAACTATGATATATTTAATATTTAGATTGGTAATATTTGTTGACTGTGCATGAACATGTTAATTAAAACTGTATTGGAATATTTTTACAAAATCCTTTATTCATATTCATTGTTACACATATTATTATAGGAGGCATTGTGAATTGATTTATATATTGCCATATAATAAAAACACGTTGCAGCATAATGCTGTGGAAGAAATACAGACAGGGTGAGTAGCTCAAGTATATGGACAGATACATTAAGAAGCCTCAAATTGCTATTTCTGTCTTTGTTTTAACTAATACTGTAATCTGTTCTAGTTGCAAGTTTTTATATTTATGTGCTGGAACATCTTGAACTAAATGTCATACAGAGCATTTCTGCAATGTCCTGCTGACTGAATACAAGGTGCTGCCGAGTTTGCCATCTGTCTGCCTGCACTCAGTGGTAATTAGATCAGCCTCACAAGTGCTGGAACAAGAAGGATGTCAAATGCACTTTCTTTCCTTTTGAAGATAATTTTTATTTTCGCAGCTCATTTAGAACTGCATATCATTATCAGTTGCAGGTGTGAGAGAATTGCAAAGTGTGAGAGAGTGGAGAGAGCTGAACTCCTACAGACCCAAGAGAAGAGTACATATGCTAATCTTGGCAACTTTTAATTAAACTGGATGGAAAAAATCCCTAATTTCTAAAACTAATATTCTGACCACAGCCTCTTAATATCATTTTTATTAGGGTTATAGTCAAAGCAGCATCTCTGTGTATCATGTTTGTTTTTTTTTAAAGAATGCCAATTTATTTTGACATTTCTGTTATTGTCTTTTAACCTTTTGAGAGCCAGAGGAGGTCACAGGTCCAGAGTTCAAACTGTGCACGTTAGTAACACCGAAACGTGCAGTGTGAATGCGTCAGATTTTAGTTAGCTGGACATTTTACAATATGTCATTGTAAAGCATCTGATCGTCTGATACCACAACACTAGGGAGAGAGAGCAGACAACTCTGTAGACCAGGCCTGCACAACACATTGTGCGGCCTGCGGCGGCTTTCCCCGTCCTTCTCCCTCCTGAGCCCGCTCTCCCCTCACAAGCCCCCTTTCATTCCGCCCGTGAGCCCGCTCTCCCTATCCTCTCGAGCCCACGAGCCCGCTCTCCCCATCCTCTCCAGCCCACGAGTCTGCTTTCAGGACTGCACGCTCTATGCGTGTGGCATTTCCTGTGCCCGCTGTGCTAGTCCTGCCTGCTCTGCTGCCATGAGGTGAGGTTCAGGGGGGGAGGTGAGGTGCAGGGGGGGGTGAGGTACAGGGGGGCGAGGTGAGGTGCAGGGGGGGTGAGGTACAGGGAGGTGAGGTGAGGTGCAGAGGGGGTTGAGGTACAGGGTGGTGAGGTGAGGTACAGGGGGGCTGCAAAGGGGGTGAGGTACAGGGGTGATTTGAGGTGCATGGGGGTGATTTGAGGTGCAAGGGGGGTGATTTGAGGGGCAAGGGGGGTGATTGGAGGTGGAAGGGGAGTCATTGGAGGTGCAAGGGGGTGATTGGAGGTGCAAGGGTGGTGATTTGAGGTGCAAGGGGGGTGATTTGAGGGGCAAGGGGTTGATTTGAGGGGCAAGGGGGGTGATTTGAGGTGCAAGGGGGTGATTTGAGGTGCATGGAGGTTGATTTGAGGTGCAAGGGGGGAGAGTGATCTGAGATGCAGGGGGGGAGAGTGATGTGAGGTGTATGGGGGGGAGTGATGTGAGATGCAGGGGGAGAGTGATGTGAGGTGCAGGGGGGGAGTTATGTGAGGTGTAGGGGGGAGAGTGATGTGAGATTCAGGGGGGGAGTGATGTGAGGTGCAGGGGGGAGAGTGATGTGAGGTGCAGGGGGGAGAGGGATGTGAAGTGCAGGGGGGGGGATGTGTGTGGTGTGCAGGGGGGTATTGTGTGTTTGATGTGGAGGGGGAGTATTATGTGTGTGGGTGAGGGGGACAGATGGGGGTATGAGAGATATACTGTATGGGGAGTATCGCAAAGGTTGATAGTGAGGGGTTCTGGGGGAGATTATGAGGATGATGATGAAGGGTGCTGGGGGAGATATGAGGATGATGATGAGGTGCTGGAGGAGAGATGATGATGAGGTGCTGGAGGAGAGATGATGATGATGATGATGATGATGATGATGATGATGATGATGATGATGATGATGATGATGATGATGATGATGATGATGATGATGATGATGATGATGATGATGATGATGATGATGATTTTACCCGTGCAGCCCAATTTTTTTTCCTTGGAGCAGTTCGGCCCTTCTTACTTTACGAGTTGTGCAGGCCTGCTGTAGACACTGCAGGCACTTTAGGTAAATGCCCTAGGCTGAACATAGCACTCGCATTTCAGATTCAGTGTTATTTTAGGCTCAATTGGCCACATTTTAAGAGCAGGCAATTGAAATGAAGCATGTTGCCTACAGCTGGCTGATTTGCGATTTGTAACTATAGTGGATACTATTATACACACCTAATACGGAGGAGAGAGATGGGGGGAGGGGTACTTTAAAAGATAGAGATTTGAAAACACTTTGGGGGTCATGCACTAAGCGGCAAAAAATTGCATTCGCCAGGTGTTTGAATTCGCCATGTTTTTGGCGTGTTGCTCTCGCTGTATGCAGGAAGGGCCGAATCCCTGGCGAATCACAGCGAGAGCAACATTGCCAAACATGGCGAGTAGCCGGTGGCGAGACCGTCTGCTGGCGAGAAGCTGCCGATAAGCTGCCCCCTGGCGAGATGAGCCTGCAGCAGAGAGAGATCTGCCACTCTCTCGGCAACATAAAAAAATATTTTAAATAGATTTTTATTCATAGTGTGCAGGGGGTCTCCGGAGCTGAACCACATTGGTTTCAGGTCTGGGGACCCCCTGCTGCCCCTGCTGCCCGAGATACAGGCCAAGTTACTGGCACCGATGCCCCAAACCGGGGCCTGTAACTCAGGAAGCAAGGTGTCCCTGAGCCACAAATCAATGTGGTTCAGCTCAGGTGACTCCCTGCTCACGCACAATATTATTAAAATACATTAATGCTGCTTCATTACCAATAGCGGATAGCCGCTAAGGCAATGAAGGGGTTAAGGTATAATAGCACAATTGCCCCCAATAAACATTGCAATAAACAACATACACCCCCTGTGCCCCCAACAACCTCTATAACCCCAGTACATATATTACATTTTTGGGATGCACAGCAATGATACTATAGGCCAGCGGTGGCCCTCGGGTGTTCCCCGCAGGCCTGCAGTACCGTCAAAAAAATTAAACAACACATAAACACTTTTCAATAAATACACGCCCCCCCCCCCCAACACATACATTATAGTAATGTGCAAAATTACTATTATCCACATATGGATAATAGTGAATTTGCCCATTTAAAATACATAAAGCACAATAAATACAATAAATACATATAGCACTCACCCATGTCCGGCTGCCACGATGAAGGCCATCCTCATCTTCATCACCGTCCATGCCCTCCTCCGATGCTGCAAAACATAAACAAGAATAACAGAAGCCAATGTAATGTCCCCTAACCCCTTAATCACTTTAGCGGTCATTAACCGCTATAGTCATCAAGGGGTTAACCCACCCTCACCCACCACTCGGGAGGCCTATACAGCCTCCCCCACTACTCCCCCACCCCATGAGGCCTAACCGCCCTCACCCACTACCCAGACGGGAGGCCTACCCACATACCCCCTTCCCCCACCCCCAGTAACCACAATAACAAACAATACACAGCCCCACAATAAACATCATTATATTTATTAAATACATAACCCACCCCCTGTGCCCCCCCCCCATAAATACATGATTTATTATTTTACATACAGGGTTAATACCCCAGGCCCACGGGAGTTCCCGGTGGCCCTGACAGGTGTTTGTAAGCCTCACCGTGGCCCAGCAAAAGGTTTCAAACAGGGTCTGGAGGCCTATGTGTGGTCCCCGTCAGAAGCCGTGGTCCACCAGGTGGTCTCCGCAGGTCACCGTGGGTCACAATGGGGTCTCCACAGGTAAGCCTGCGGGTGTCTGGGGGGCCCCGGGTCAGACCCACAGGTGTCTGAGGGGCCTCGGCTGGTTTCCAGGAGGGTCTGGGGGAACTCGGTGGTCCATACGGTTCCACAGTGCCCACACAGATGGGGCCAGCGGTTCTTCCCCGCAGGTGTCCCCCGTGGACACGCCAGCCTTGTACCTGTGAGTGTCCGAGGAGACCTCAGGTGGTCTCCAGAGGTCCCCGCAAACCTAAGGAACCAACCCTGTATGTAAAAAAAAATAAACATGTCCTATACATTTAAATACATACCTCCCCCCCGCCACACACATACAAACACATTAACTAGCGTATTAAAATAAATAAACTTCTACTAACCTCATCAATATGAAGCCCCTTCGCAGCAAATTCCCTCTGTCCTCCGTTGCCAGCAAAATACATAGCCAATACATTGCAAAGACATTCTGATATCAATTAACCTCTTAATCACCTTATCGGTTAATAACCGCAAATGTAATGAAGGGGTTAAGCCACTCTGGCCCGATACCCACCCATCACCCATTCATTTGTACAGTGGCTTCATCATGCAAATATATACATACAAACATACATGTGTATATGTATGTATATATATATATATATATATATATATATATATATATATATATATATATATATATATATATACACACACACACACACACACACACACATACATACATACATACATACATACATACATACATACATACACTACACACACACATATATATATACACATGATTAACCAATATATAAGGAAATGTTTAAGGGTTAACAAAAACATGCATAAATAAAAATACCACTTCTCCAAATCAATACATCACCTTGCATATGAAAATCACAATATTATATAGCCACTATAAAAAAATACTATTTCCAAATATAATAATTCTCATCTTCCAATCAATATCTAACAAATGCCAATCAAAACATTGAATTTACAGTGTATACATGATGCAAAAAAATCTGTGCATTATGTACACTATGCCAATCAATGTTAACAATAAAGTTTTCCAAAAAATGTACAATTCCATACAAAAATGTACAGCCGCGGCCCCTTTTATTCTCCAACATCACCGCATTTTTCCGGGATTTTTTTTGGAATGCTACGCACTTCACCCCACTTCACCACGTTCATGCCGCATTCTGACCGCATTCATACCGCATTCATGTTGCATTCACATCCGCAGTTGATGTGTTTATTTTTAATGGTTCGGATTTAATTGGTTGCAATTCTTCAGATGGCAGATATTCATGAATTGTAAAGCGCATGCGCTTCAGAAATGTGTCGTCTTGCAGGTGTTTCATTTAAAAAGATACCACAGTGGTCTATTGTAAATTGGCCTTGGGACTGAAGGAAGAGGTTACAATAATGTATCAATTTAGGCTTTTCATATTAAAGAAAGACAAGCACCAGTTTCTGGTCTGGTTATTGTCCAGAGAGTCCCGCCATGAGTGCACAAGTGCATCCCGTGTTCCAAAAACCCGACAGAAGGTACGCTTATTTAATATGGGTCGCGATTAATGCATCAGATGATAAGATGGCAACAGTTGTTCAAATTTATCAGTATTTTATAGAAAACTATGACTTTTACAAATTTTCGCCAGATCCTCATGTGTGGAAGCGTGCAATAAGGAAAAAGTTATGTAGCGATCCATGTTTTTTTCGTATTGATCCCGATTTTATTGGAGAGTATTGGTGTGTATCACCGGGTTTTTCCCGTATCTATGATCATGCAGACGGCAAAAGGCGAAAGGTCATGTTAAAACCAAGTAAGAAACGTCAGTCGCTGGCAAGTTATGAGTAATGTTGCCGTATTTTATTCTGTTTTTTTTATTTTGAAAATATCAATATCGGTGCGATTCAAATGTCAAGCAATTCTCCTGTAAGCAATATCATTGGCTGAGCGGCTTCTACAGTAGATACTGCACAATTGGTGAAAAGCTAGGCGCATGTGCATTGGAACCTTCTTGAAACGCATATGCGTGTCATCACATCGACGGTAGGCGCAAGCGCATGTGAACAGAAGACGCTTCCGAGACAATTATTGGTGGGGCTGACTGTGGGAACTTCTTTAGGGGACTGACCATTACAGTAAAACTTCAGAAAAGAAAAGTTTGTCATCTCATGCGGAAAACGGCGAATGGTGGGATTTCGATGGATAATATCGCTTTGTGTAACAATGCCTGCACATTGCTGAATCGGATTTAAAAAAACACATAGCCGGAGTCTACAGTTTAGTGGCCGTTGTTATTGATTAGGATAGAATACCTGAAACAGTATGCTGATGTTTTCAGACCGTACTGTATACAATACTTTTTTTATATATACTGTATAATAAACCCGAGAAAATAAAAAGTATGCATTTATTCTACATGTATTCCAGTACATATGTGTATTCTATACCCGTACAGCATGTATTGTTTAAATACTCTTGTGATGTACAGTACTGAGCATGCCTACAGTATATAGTACAGTATGCCTGGACAGTACTGTACATTCTAGAAACACTGTATTTTGTTACAGTATAAAAGGAGACAATGGAACAATTTAAAACAAATCAACATTTTCTTTTATTGGTGGAGTAAGTACAAAAACATTTATTTACAAATATTGTGCAATGTAAAAACATTTTAAGTGTACAGCAATTCAAAACATCAACAAGTGCATGGTTTACTGCTAGTGAAAACATTTATGTACAGAAAGTCAAAACATTTACAGTCAGTCAGTATGGTTTACTGTCACATGGTGTTATTAAAAAAAATCTTTATTCATGAAATTTGAAAAACGCAAGTATGGTATAGTACTGTACTGTAGTATTGTAAGTACCGTATGATACAGGTAAGTATGGCACATATTTTTTCTTTCCTAGTAGTCAGAGTATACAGTAGTTCCAGTATAGACTAGTTTGACAGTACTAACTGCATACTGTAGTCCAATATGGAGTAGCTATATAGTACACAATGCCATAATACAATATGCACCTACTGTAACTGCTCAATTTTTTTCTTTCCAGAGAGAGCAGCACCAGCCATCTGGTTACAAAGTATTTAACAGTAGTCACAGTATACAGTAGTTCCAGTATAGAGTAGTTTGACAGTACTACACAGCACACAATGCCATAATACATTATGCACATAACTGCACTATTTTTTTGTTTTCTTGTCTTTTCAGAAAAAAAGGATGGCCTGGTTGAGACTGGAGGTATCGTGTAAAGTCTATGAACCTTTTGTACAGTTAAGTGTACAGTATCTAAACTGCAGTCATGATGTACACAAAACCTCTCCTCTCTCAATGAACTACTGTACTGTACACAGAATGAGGAAGAAGATAAAGACGGAAAAAATTATATTACTATATATATATATATATATATATATATATATATATATATAAAAGAGAAAAGAAGCGCCCGATCCTTGTGTAAAATCAGATATGAATTTTAATACATCACGGACAAGACAAATGCACACTTACAATTTGTCTGATAAAATCAGGCATATTATGGGACCAGCCCATGCACCAACTGAAGACTCCACGATCACCTCTGTGTAAACTGAAGTCCTTTAGAATGCTGGATCTTGTGTCTGTATCAGCCATTGTCCCAGAGAGTTATCCCAGGGAGTAAGGGAATCTGTACTTTCCTTTGCGACTGCTTAGTTGTAGCGTGCGGCCACCATTCACCTCTCTCGTGGAGCACTGGGACCCGGAAGGGACTTCACACACGTCTCTGCGTCTCTGCGTCTTCACGTTGGTAACTGGGAGCTGCTCGACCACCGTAGGTTCACTGCCACATATCCCTACGCGTCTCTTCCGTCCTTGCGGATTTCATCAGGGGATGGATACCACACTGAACTGCCTGGTGTTAAATAGTCCCTTCGACCAATGCCTAACGTTATTTCACAGCTGTATTCAGTTCAATGGGCAATGTTTAAGCTAATTTATTTTATTTAATTTATTTTAGATAATGTTCATCTACAAATGAGTTAACTAAAAAAATAATAATCAATTGGCATGTTAACATCTTTAAAACAAATAACAAATACATTCATCTAATATATAATAAATTGGAACATAAATATCTAAATACTGAAAACAAATTATATAATAATAATATTTAACAACAAAAGCTAATATTTAATAATAAATAATATAACCTATTTCACCTAATCAATTTAGAGACAAATGAAACGAAACATAATATTAGTAAATTAACCATATATATAAAAGTAATAAAACTCATGTTATATAATAGCCCTTGTTAAAAAAAATTCAAACATTGATTGCTTTAAGAGGACAACCTAGTATAAATTATTTTGTTGAATCATAATAGCCCAAAAGTAGTACTAGTTATAACTTATACTATTAGAGATAAACCATGTAGTAGGAACATTGCTAGAATGTTGATTTAAGCTTGTTTTGGAGAGTAGATGGAAGTTAAAACTCTCCATGTGTACTGCAAAGGAAGAGATGAAATGACATTGTGTTAATGCTGTGATGTTTAATTCGTGTGAATGTTGAGACCTTATATCTGCTATTAGATTATCTTTATATTTATTAAATCAAATGATAGACATAGAATGATAAATTTCACATATATAATTAACTTTATATTTTTATATATATTCATTTAATATTTATAGTTGTACTAACCCTAATAAGATTGATTATATGATTGGAGATTGGGATACCACTGTTCCCACTTACGGTCCTCACTGGTCTCCTGGATGGAAATACTAAAGTGACATGAAATTTATATGATGTGTAAATATTCAGAACAATCTCCCTATTTGTATGGGAGATTGGAGATTATGATGGATAGAGCCCACGCTACAAATGAAGATAGATGAACCAAGAAGCAGCAATCCAGAGCTTGTTGTGAAAAAAGGTTAATATTAATTGACTAGATATAGAAATTATGTGTACTGTGCAATATTAATATTGATTAAACATAAACAAATGATCAGTGTGTATTAAGTGATATAGTGCAAACCTAAAATGTGTTTTAATTCATATTAATTATTCTGTGTATTATCAAAGTGTAAAAACTTTTAATAACATTTTATAATGATTGTATAGTGTTTGTGTAATTGTGATTAATACAGTTCACAATTACACAAACACTATACAATCATTATAAAATGTTATTAAAAGTTTTTACACTTTGATAATACACAGAATATTTAATATCACTTAATACACACATATTCAAAACGATGTTTATAAATAAATCAAATAGAACCATGGGAATTTATTTACACTGATCATTTGTTTATGTTTAATCAATATTAATATTGCACAGTACACATAATTTCTATATCTAGTCAATTAATATTAACCTTTTTTCACAACAAGCTCTGGATTGCTGCTTCTTGGTTCATCTATCTTCATTTGTAGCGTGGGCTCTATCCATCATAATCTCCAATCTCCCATACAAATAGGGAGATTGTTCTGAATATTTACACATCATATAAATTTCATGTCACTTTAGTATTTCCATCCAGGAGACCAGTGAGGACCGTAAGTGGGAACAGTGGTATCCCAATCTCCAATCATATAATCAATCTTATTAGGGTTAGTACAACTATAAATATTAAATGAATATATATAAAAATATAAAGTTAATTATATATGTGAAATTTATCATTCTATGTCTATCATTTGATTTAATAAATATAAAGATAATCTAATAGCAGATATAAGGTCTCAACATTCACACGAATTAAACATCACAGCATTAACACGATGTCATTTCATCTCTTCCTTTGCAGTACACATGGAGAGTTTTAACTTCCATCTACTCTCCAAAACAAGCTTAAATCAACATTCTAGCAATGTTCCTACTACATGGTTTATCTCTAATAGTATAAGTTATAACTAGTACTACTTTTGGGCTATTATGATTCAACAAAATAATTTATACTAGGTTGTCCTCTTAAAGCAATCAATGTTTGAATTTTTTTTAACAAGGGCTATTATATAACATGAGTTTTATTACTTTTATATATATGGTTAATTTACTAATATTATGTTTCGTTTCATTTGTCTCTAAATTGATTAGGTGAAATAGGTTATATTATTTATTATTAAATATTAGCTTTTGTTGTTAAATATTATTATTATATAATTTGTTTTCAGTATTTAGATATTTATGTTCCAATTTATTATATATTAGATGAATGTATTTGTTATTTGTTTTAAAGATGTTAACATGCCAATTGATTATTATTTTTTTGGTTAACTCATTTGTAGATGAACATCGTTGCACCAGGTTTAAATTAGCTTAAACATTGCCCATTGAACTGAATACAGCTGTGAAATAACGTTAGGCATTGGTCGAAGGGACTATTTAACACCAGGCAGTTCAGTGTGGTATCCATCCCCTGATGAAATCCGCAAGGACGGAAGAAACGCGTAGGGATATGTGGCAGTGAACCTACGGTGGTCGAGCAGCTCCCAGTTACCAACAAGAAGACGCAGAGACGCAGAGACGCAGAGACGTGTGTGAAGTCCCTTCCGGGTCCCAGTGCTCCACGAGAGAGGTGAATGGCGGCCGCACGCTACAACTAAGCAGTCGCAAAGGAAAGTACAGATTCCCTTACTCTCTGGGATAACTCTCTGGGACAACGTCTGATACAGACACAAGATCCAGCATTCTAAAGGACTTCAGTTTACACAGAGGTGATCGTGGAGTCTTCAGTTGGTGCATGGGCTGGTCCCATAATATGCCTGATTTTATCAGACAAATTGTAAGTGTGCATTTGTCTTGTCCGTGATGTATTAAAATTCATATCTGATTTTACACAAGGATCGGGCGCTTCTTTTCTCTTTTTTCTAAATAGGTGCTGTGGGAGTTCGGTGAACCCAAGAAGAAGCAGCCTGTACTTTTGTGATTCATTTATCATGGACAATTTGAGGACTTAAGTATTTTTTTTAATATTCATAATTGCTTTATCAATCATTATTTTTGAATATTATTCATTTGGTCCACTATTTGTTATGATTTCAATTTAATTCACAATTTAGGTTAGGTTGGACCTTGCATATTTATAGTTATTTATGTTAATTGCACAGTTATTCTTTTGTCCTCTATTTTTGATAGAATTTGAATCAATTTTTGTTCATATTTTTCTATTTTTCTTTTTGATTTTTATGCACACTTTTTCTTTTTAATATTTTTTATAAAAATTTTTATAATAATTTTAATTGGGCATACATACGGCCCCTGCCACTTTTTATATTGATATCTATCTGTTTGAACTAAATTTATCCACCTGGTGCAAACACCTACCACATATATCAGCGTTGCAGCAGTTTTGGTGTAATTGGTAAGGGGCGCTGTCAATAATTCTGTCATATATATATATATATATATATATATATATATATATATATATATATTATTATATATTACTAGCTGATAGACCCGGCGTTGCCCGGAATGTAAATAGATAAAATAAATGAATGTTGTTTATAATAAAAAGTATATGAATAAAATGTAATGAAAGTATAAGATATCTAGCACATACAGTGGCGACACTGTTTATTTGAGCGCGGCCGTAGCCGCGGTGTGGGGGAGCCGACGGCAAGCCGGCGGCTCATCTCGGGATCTCCCTGGCGCGTGCAGCGCGTCACTCTGGCGCCGGTCACACGGCCCAGGGTTCCCCGGCATCCCCGAAGGCTGCAGAGGCAGCAGGGGTAAGGGGGACGCTGCGTGCAGCTTGCGCAAGCCAGGGGGAGCAGCCAGGGGTTCGGGGAAGGGGAGGGGGACATTTTTATTAAGCGCGCGGGACGGGGCTTATTCTGGCTCGCTCGCGGCTCTGTTTTGGCGCCAGCCGGAATAAGCCCCGTTCATAAGGGGCACAAAACGGGCAAATGCTCAAATAAACTTTGCCGCTGCTGTATGTTCAACATAAAAAGCTTGAGTAATACAGAATAATTGTTGAAAGTTTCTATTGTAAGTCTTCTTGATGAAGAAGAAAAAGTAGTATATACATTTGTAACAAACATATGTAACAGTCCATGTGATAATTTTTTTTATTGTAATTAAATTTATTGAAGTGTTCATTTATTGATGTTGATAGTAAATGCAAGTGGAGAACACAAATGTAATTGTATGTGTCAACATACGTATTGATCCAGAGAAAGGCAAACAAAAAACCTATTAAGGGGAAAAATTAATTCCTTCCTGACTCCAAGAATTGGCAATCGGAACAATCCCTGGATCAACATTGTATTGTATTGTATTGTATTGTATGTCTTTATTTATATAGCGCCATTAATGTACATAGCGCTTCACAGCACTAATACATGTGGTAATCCAATAAATAACAGATAATATAAATAACAGATCATGGGAATAAGTGCTTTAGACATTAAGGAAGAGGTGTCCCTGCTCCGAGGAGCTTACAGTCTAATTGGTAGGTAGGGAGAACGTACAGAGACAGTAGGAGGGAGTTCTGGTAAGTGCATCTGCAGGGGGCCAAGCTTTATGTGCCATGTGTTCAGAATAGCCACAGTGCTATTCATATGCTTCTTTAAGCAAGTGTGTCTTAAGGTGGGTCTTAAAGGTGGATAGAGAGGGTGCTAGTCGGGTACTGAGGGGAAGGGCATTCCAGAGGTGAGGGGCAGTCAATGAAAAAGGTTTAAGGCGGGAGAGGGCTTTAGATACAAAGGGGGTAGAAAGAAGACATCCTTGAGAAGAACGCAAGAGTCTGGATGGTGCATAACGAGAAATTAGGGCTGAGATGTAAGGAGGGGCAGAAGAGTGTAAAGCTTTAAAAGTGAGGAGAAGAATGGAGTGTGAGATGCGGGATTTGATCGGAAGCCAGGAGAGGGATTTCATGAGGGGAGATGCTGAGACAGATCTAGGAAAGAATAGAGTGATTCTGGCAGCAGCGTTAAGGATAGATTGTAGGGGAGACAGGTGAGAGGCAGGAAGGCCGGACAGCAGGAGGTTACAGTAATCAAGACGGGAGAGAATGAGGGCCTGAGTCAGAGTTTTAGCAGTCGAGCAACAGAGGAAAGGGCGTATCTTTGTTATATTGCGGAGGAAAAAGCGACAGGTTTTAGAAATGTTTTGAATGTGAGGGGCAAATGTGAGAGAGGAGTCGAGTGTGACCCCAAGGCAGCGTGCTTGGGCTACTGGGTGAATGATGGTAGTTCCAACAGTAATGTGGAAGGAGGTAGTAGGGCCAGGTTTGGGAGAAAGTATGAGGAGCTCTGTTTTAGCCATGTTGAGTTTAAGGCGGCGGAGGGCCATCCAGGATGATATAGCAGAGAGTCATTCAGAAACTTTGGTTTGTACAGCAGGTGTAAGGTCGGGTGTTGAGAAATATATGTGTGTAAATGTTAAAGTATTGTTGTTGTAAATGTAAGTAGATGTGTGTAAGAATGATAACATGCCCCTATTGGGACAGGGGGGGTCTTGGATCCTGACCCATGCCACACATTAACCACTTTCAGAGAATTATGTTCAATATCAGATATGGAAGGGTTACTATTGGAACAAGATAATTTGAATTCTAATGATGAGTCTATGCCTAGCAATTTCTTTGTTAAACAACTCACACATTTCAAGAAAAGATCAACTTTCATTCCATATACTTCTAAAGGGCCTTACATTGCCACATTCGAGAGATTGGTCGAGGAAGATCTTAAAAAACTAGCAGAGGACTGTGCACGAAACCTGGCACCCCATGGGAATCTATCAAAAGAAGAAAAAATAGAATTATTTAATCTTCAGCATGACCGTACAATTGTCATAAAAAATGCTGACAAGGGGGGTGCAATAGTAGTGCAGTCCTCTGCGAGTTATAGACAGGAAGCTCTTAGACAATTAGGAGATTCGACCGCATATAAAAAACTAACTGGGGATCCAACAGTAATTTTCAATAAAGAATTACAATCACTTTTAGACACAGGCAAAATGTTGTGTGTCTTGAATGACAAAGAGTTGGGCTTCCTTTCTTGTCAATATCCAATTGTGCCCATCTTTCACCATCTCCCAAAGATCCATAAGTCACTTACCCTCCCACCGGGCAGGCCTATAGTGGCTAGTATTAGATGTTAGGGAGATGGTGTGTCACATTATGTGGATGGGTTCCTTCAACCCTTAGTTCAAGCATTACCCTCCTTTCTCAAGGATTCTAATCATTTGTTAACAGATTTGCAACTTGTTAAATGGGAAACCACTTTTTGTTGGGCAACCATGGACGTTATGTCTCTGTACAGTAACATTGTACATGAACAAGGATTGTCGGCCATACAACATTTTCTCCACTTATCTGATTTACCTATTACACTTTGCACTTTTTTGATTGATGCTATCACTTTTTTGTTAACACATAATTATTTTAGTTTTGATTCACAGTTTTATTTACAACTTAATGGCACGGCTATGGGGACCTCCTTTGCACCCTCATATGCCAATTTATTTATGGGGCTTTGGGAATCCACTTTTATTTATGGTGCTTCTAATAACTTTAGACAACACATTAAATACTACAAGAGATATAAAGATGATTTACTTTTTATTTGGGATGGGGACTTTTTTTCCTTCGAATCTTTTTTCAACACTTTAAATACCAATGATTATAAATTAACTTTCACTTATGATTTTAATATTCAACAGATTTGCTATTTGGATCTAATGTTGTATGTCGACACCAACAAGACAATACAAACTGACATGTACAGGAAGCCCAATTCCCGCAACACATTCCTCATGGCCAATAGCGACCACTCTAGGCCATTGAAGAAGGGCATATTGAAAGTCCAGTTTTTGAGATTAAAAAGACTGTGTTCAACGGAAGAATCTTTTGAGAACCAGTCCAGAGATCTGTTTAACAGATTTAAGGAGAGGGGTTATCAACATTCACACATTCAGGAAGCATTGGATATAGTTAAAAATATCAAGAGGACAGACCTTCTCTCGAGTGAGGCCAAAAATACAAACAAGATGTATAACAGGAAAGGATATAAAGTGGATTGTTTTCAAAACAAAGGTCAATCAGGACCATTCTTCATTACACAGCAATCCAAACAGGCAGATTCCATTAGACGAATTATTAACAAGCATTGGGATATGCTAAAATTAGATAAAGATCTGAAGCCTATAGTGAGTGAGGGATCCAAATTTGTATTTAAAAAAGCTAAGTCATTAGCCAGCTTTCTATCACCTAGTATGTTTACATCACACCATCAACCACGTATTAATAATATTCCTAGAGGTTTTCACAAATGTGGCCACTGTGTGATTTGTCAGTATGCAATTCCCATTACTGACATATACATAGTAAGACCCATCAAGAATATTAAGATCACATCGTTCATTAATTGCAACACAAGTTATACAGTTTACATTATTCATTGTGGTTGTGGAAAACATTATATTGGCCGTACCATCAGGTCTTTAAAACTAAGAATAATGGAATATGTAAGGGCCATCAAAAAAATTATCATCATTCATCCTGTTGCTAGACATTTTGTGGATTGTCCACAGGGAGGTATCCAGGGCTTCTCCTTTTCAGCTGTTGAGCATGTTCCTATGCCTCCACGGGGTGGAGATAGGTTGAACATGCACAACAGGCGTGAGATGTTCTGGATATTTAGTATGGACACACTTTATCCATCTGGAATCAACCAAGATTGGGAATTGATTCATTTTCTTTAAAATTATTAATGTAATTGGTATTTAAACTGTTATATATTATGTCTTTCAAATATTCAATAATATGTTTCAATCTTTGATAATCAGTTTATTTTCAGATTAATTTATATTGTTCATTCATTGGTGTGTTTATATATTATATGGATTTTGACTTTAAAAAAAAAATATATATATGTTATACAAATCACTTGTCATGGTAATATAATATATTTTATTAATGGGATAAGGTAAACACAATCAGATAATCATGTATATACTGTATGTATTGATTTATTAGATACATTTAATATATTTTTTTTCTTTAAGGTATGGGGTCTATAAAATTTAATGAGTTAATGTATATGTTTGATTTATATATTATGATTAGTATAATAATTAATTGCACTTATTATGCTTATATCACTACATATTTCATGTATTTTAATTTTAAAGGGTAAAGTGTGTCTATTCATAGGTAATATATATATTTCTTAATTTTTTCTTTTTATTATTATCTAGTTTCCAATATTTACGGTTTATTATTTCATTAATATAGTCTTGTGTTTCTTATTTTCTTTATTTTTTAAATTTGTCTTTTGTTGTTTTTTTAAATTGATAAAGTTTGTCTTGCTTTGTAGTCTCTACTTTGTACAGTGAGCACTTTTGTACTCCTTGGGCTTCCATAGCTGATTGCTCCGATCGCCATTTTGGTTTTTGGAAGGAGGCTCTGGGTGACAGGGAAGCGGCTGACAAGGTGGAAACTCAGTAAGTGGGTGGATATTTTGTTTTTTAATATTGTTGTTCTCCTTTTGCATGCGCGTTACTGGGGAGGTTGGGTTCAGCCTTGAGGCACCCGTAGTTGCACCTGACCACGTGATCGGGGGGTGTTTTTTGGCATGAACTTACTTCCGCATTCGGGCATCTATAAATGAGTGATTTTTGTACACTATGGTTACTCTTTGACAAAGCGCTTTGACAGCGCGAAACGCGTTAGAGAACCTCCTTTTTCTGTAGCCCGGTCTACTTATGCAATAGATTAAAGCATTTTTAACTTGCCACAAGCCTCCAGTCCTTCATTTTTTCTAGCAGTGCTCCACCATTCTTCTCTACTTGAGTTTCCTGTTAATATAGTAGCTTCAATGAGGTTGGGCATTAAGGATTTAATGCACAGCCGTGTTCCATTACAAAGGTTAGGTGTGTTCAGATTGCGAAGTAGCATGATGGGTGATCCAATTTTAAGTCGAAGGCGATGTGGTGGCATTCCAGGTGGGTAAAGTGAGTTAAGAAATTCAGTGGGATAGTTAACGGCCTCATCATTATCTACGACCGTATCTATGGACTTGTATTCTGTAATATTTCCTGGAAGCATATCTTGTATTTGATTATTAATGTCATTAACGCAATTATTTTTAGCTGCAAGGATGGCTCGTTTACATGGTGATTGTTGTAATTTTGTATGATGTTTGGATATACGTGATGTATGAGTTCTGTAAGTGATGGCATCATGTGTGCAAAATTTGGTGGGAAATTAATTTCTCCAGATAAGGATTTAGGTAAAGTACCTTCACCAATTTGAAGAAGCTTGTTAGCAAAATCTTGAGTATTTGATTCTCCTAAAAGTTGTACTCGCATATTTGTAGTTAAAGGATAATGTTTAACATTGTGCCATAGATGAGAAGATTTAAGGCATGCATGAAGTTCGTCTGCTGGTGTTGATCTTGGTATAACTGGAAGCGTTTGTCTGAAATCACCAGCTAAAAGTATTACAGCTCCTCCCATTATGTCTTGACTGTTACGTAAGTCTTTTAATGTTCTATCAAGGGCTTCAAGGGATTTTTTGTGAGCCAGTGTACATTCATCCCATACAATAAGTTTGCAAATTTGTAGTACATGTGCTTGTCCAGAATTTTTTGTTATATTACATGTTGGGATTTCTTCATTGGCAATGTTTAGAGGTAATTTAAGAGCAGAGTGCACTGTTCTTCCTCCATCTATATGTCTCCCATAGAGTGTTAGGGTTGGATGGGTGGCAGGTGGTGATGATAATAGCAAAATGGTTTCTTATTTGATTAGGTAAAGAATGTAAAACAGCTTCTGATAAAGTAGTATTCCAGTGTTGATCATCCTCTAGTAATCCAAGTTTTTGGCAAGCTTCTCGATAAGTTTGACAAAGGTGTCCATGTACAGTTTTCAGATGTGTAAAAGAAATTGGTCCTGGAACGTTATGAAGTAGCATTCTAAGAAAGAAGCATTCAGCGTTATTTGGATGAACTGTATATACACGACCTAATGCTTCACTTTGAACGGCGTCTTCTCCTGGAATACGTACTCCATGTTTCCTTTTTTTGAAAATTTTAGTAGATGAATTCCAAGTGTAATATTTAGGATTGTTAGGATATAGTAATGTCTTTGCAAATGAGTCATTTTCGCACAATTGAAAGAAGGCAGTTAAAGTAGTGTTTGGTGGTTGAGCTGCAAGTGATTGAGCGTTATGAGGTGTGAAGTATACTCTTTGACCATTTTGTAAATGAACTGTTAAGTGAACAACAGTTGGCTGACGTTGGTGAATAGGAAAAGACAAAATCCTCCAAACGGCTTCATTACTACTGATATATCTTCCCAACTGATATAGAGAAATTTCGTCTTTGATGTTGTCATTAGTTATTCCAAAAATGGCCATGTTGCTTCCTTTGTTGACATACTTGCAAATGTATTTAATAGATTTAACAGAATTACAGTATTCAACATTAATGTGTGCGTTAAAAGTTTTAGAAAGAAGTGGAGAATATGGAACAATCCATTTGTTGTCGACTTGTATATTAGAGTTGTTTCTAAGATGTATTGTTGCTGTGTATCCACCATCGGATGGAGCACGTCTTCGATAGCGAGGATATCCATCATCTCCACTTTGTGTCTCCAAAAGGAATTGTTTAGGAATTTTTTTGGTGCATGTTCCCTCCTTCATACATGGTGAATAAATATTAATGTTTCCACATCGTCCATGAATCATATTTTTAGTGATGATTGCAAATAGTATTGGGTCTTCGTATTGATTAGGCAACTCAGCAGAAATTACGTTATCAATATGTATTGGATGTAGTTTTTCTTTGAGCCATATCAGAATATGAGCATGTGGAAGTCCTCATTTTTGCCACTCAATAGAGTACATCCAGCATCGTGTTTGTCCAAAGATATGGTTCTTGGTTATGATGTTCATCAATCTCTGTAGCTTTAGTTTGAAGACTCTGGCTACTAAGTCATGTCTATCACTGGTTGCCTGTCCAATATATAGTTCTTCTTTTATCTCTGTCCAAGATGGATTACATGTAAATGTAATAAAGAAGTCTGGTTGTCCATATGCTCGAACATATGACATAGCGTCTTGAGCATATTCGTGCATATGCCTAGGGCTTCCTGTGAAACTTGCAGGTAGAATTTAATTTTTTCCAATGTTATCAATGTTTCCATCATGTACTACAGCATCCTTGAGATGTATGTATTGATCAACGCGAAGTTCTTTTTGATGTAAACGTATGTATAGAAGACATTCACTTTCAATTTTAGCATACATGTCAACAATAAATTGATGAAACAGTTGTCTACAATGTAATATGTGGTTTTGTGTTCCATGTCTTATCATTATTCTATATGCGTAGATGTCCATAGCTGAAACCATTTTCTTAGTGTTAGTTTGAGATGCTGGGTCTACTTGCATTATATTGAAGGGGTATCCATCGTTACAGTGACAAAATATGAGAGGGTATTGAAGCGCATCATATGAGTGATGTGTTTCATAAATGCGTTGAAGAGAAGTTGTGCGCCTTTGAAGAATTATGTCTCTCTTATCAAATTGTTGGCCAGCTATAACAATAGCAACTTCGTTAACTTGAGGAGTTTTAAAGCGACGCTCATGTTCACCACTGGTGTTTTGTCAGCTCTGATAACGACTTTATATTCATCAGTTGGCATGCGTTCTAGTGATGTTTTGAAGGTGTTAATTAGATGATTATGTTGATGTAACATTTGTTGTAAGCATAGAACAATGTCACATCTTATATTTGGTATATAATGACATCGTTGACCGGCTTCTTGTTGTTCATCTCCCATGAAGTAAATTTGTAAAATTGAATGGAAGTAGAGATCCTGCTCTGTGGTAAACTTGACCTTGTACTTTGAAAGTAGATTGAAATCCATATTGTTTAATGACAGATGTAGCACCAAATGATGTCATTTGAAAACATGAGTTGTATTTGCGTATATTTTGTAGGAAATGTTTTGATTCACTTGTAGTTCCTGACATGTATGAAAGCAGTTGATTAGGTGTTTGTTGTATTGGTGGCAGTAAAATTTTACCATTTCTACAGCACATTCCTGCAGATTCGTTAGGGAATCTTTTGGATTGACAGTATGGACATATTGTGGAAATGTGTCCTATATTGACGTGTTCATGATTTTGGTATTGTATATGAGGTTGATAGTTGAAAGCGGTGTGTGTTAAATTTATATGTATTGGAGTGTGTGTTTGTTGTTGTGTTTTTGTGTCATGTGTTTGTATTAGTGTTGATGTATGTTTTTGTTGTAAATTGTTAAGGCGTCTTTGATGTTCTTCTGTTGTCTCAGCTGCAGTTGATGTTGTAGGGTTTTGTTGTAAATTTTCACATTTTTTTTATGTTGTTTTGTAGTTTGTGTTGCTCTTAATTTTCTATTTTGTTGTCTCTGTTTTTAAAGGCGTATTTGATATTGGTCTTCAGTTTGTTTTTGTAGTGAAGTCTTGCGTCTTTGATTTCTTACTGTTCGCTGTTGTGGTGTTTCTGTATCTCTTCTTACTTTTGCTCTGTCTCTCATTTATTGTAGTTTTTGTTGATGCTTGTATTATGTTGTTGTTATACACGTTTCATGTTGTTGTAATGTTGTTGCTGTTGATGTTGATAGTTGTTGTGTGTCATATTGGTCATTGCATGTTTTGTGATGTAGTGGGTGTTGTTGTCAGTGTAGTTGTGTCTGTTGTTGTGTGTGATGTCTTTCTAATTTTTTTTGGAGACATGTTTTGAAGGTATGTTGTGTGTGTGTATACAGTTATAATTGGTTTCCTTTTATACAGTTTACAGATGCGACCTGTTATGAAGATGTTATCAGATGCGACAGTTGCAGATGGTTCAAAGGCGTCAGTGTACAGTCCTGTGAAAGTGTGGTAAAAATTGTAGTTAGTGTTGCTTGCACAGGGACATGTAAAGGTTAGTTACAGGGGGGTAGAGTGATAATGGTTTTTTTGTGCTGATATAATTAGTAAGTGTATGTAATTTGTGTTGAAAACAGATAGTGGAGTGCAGTTTAATTGTAGTGTGTTGTGTGTTAAAAAAGAGGAGTGTGTGTGTTTTTGTGAGAAAGGCATAGAGGTATGATACACACAATGATGTTGTATAAAAAAAATGTTGTGAGTCATACGTGTTAATGTGAAAATGTTGTATGGTTGTATAATTTTTAAGAAACTTACCTTTTATTTTTGTAGATGGATTTTAAGACTGATGAGTTGTGGGTCTCGTCCAAAGCGGCCAGTGTAGAGTCCTGCAAAAAGTGATATATAAATGTTAGTTAGGGGTGTTGGCGGTTGAATGTGCGCAGGTAGTGAGGGACTGTCGGGCGGCCGTTGCGGAGGGAGAATGGTGGTTGAATGTGCGCGGTTAGTGTCGTGGTGCACTGCGGCCATGTGCACAGGGACTGTCGGGCGGCCGTTGCGGAGGGAGAATGAAGGTAGGGGCGGGCATTTTTTTAATAGAAATTGAAACGCACGCCATAGCATGTGTGCGCAGGGAGTGTCGCGGTTCGCGGCGGCCATGTGCTCAGGGACTGTCGGGCGGCCATTACGGAGGGAGAATGAAGGTACGGGCGGGCATTTTTTTAATAGAAATTTAAACGCACGCCATAGCATGAGTGTGCGCAGGGAGTGTCGCAGTGCGTGGCGGCCATGTGCACAGGGATTGTCGGGCGGCCGTTGCAGAGGGAGAATGAAGGTACGGGTGGGCATTTTTGTAATAGAAATTGAAATGCACACCATAGCATGTGTGCGCAGGGAGTGTCGCTGTGCGCGGCGGCCATGTGCACAGGGACTGTCGGCCGACCGTTGCGAAGGGAGAATGAAGGTACGGGAGGGCATTTTTAAACATGAGTGTCAGCTATGGGATGACAGTGTGTACATAGGGGTGACAGCATTACTGAGTTGTGGGATGACAGTGACTGTGTTTGTGTAGACATTGTTCAGTGTGAGTGTGAGTGTGTGTGTGTGTGGACAGGGGTGAGAGTGTGACATGTAAACTTACCAAGGAGTCCTCAGGGGTTGTGTGGCTGTATGAGTGTGTGAGTGTGTGTGTGTGGAAAGGGGTGACAGTGTGACATGTAAACTTACCAAGGAGTCCTCAGGGGTTCTATGGGTGTATGGTGTCAGTGCAAGTGTGTGAGAGTGAAGGAGGTGTGTGTCAGGGATGTCACTGTACATTTTGGCCAATGAGAGTCGTGTGGGAGGCTTACTATGGGAGGGCAGACATAGTGTCTATGTGTGTGTCACAGTGGGGCGTACCACTTGGCCAATGAGAGTCGGGGTGGCCACGGACCAATCAGATTCACCGCAGATAGCACTAACCTTTCGGTTTTATATATTAAGATATATTATTAATTAATATTATTATCAATGTGCATTATTCATGATTATCCACCGGCCCTCAATTTCCATCTGACAGTAGAACTTAATAAAGACTGCATTTTGTATTTTTCATGATTATTTTTATATTGTTTTTTTTTTGTTCCTGAAAAAATAAAATAAATATTTATTTACATTCATGATAATCAAAATCATTGACAACAACCCCCCCCCCTCACACCTACACCAAAGAAAAAGAAAGAATCACAAAAAGTGGTAATTTACTGCATCAACAACATGATTCAGATAATGGTTATTTTAACTCTAAATTCTCACAGTGCTGTGCAAATCAGAAATACATATCAAATTCGAGAAGGGATTTTCAAAAGCGTTACCGTAAACAAAGCCTCAAAGGGTTGGGGGGGGATGGGTGAGTCATGCGCAGTAATCATCAACTAGCTCCCATCCCAAAGAGGATTACACGCAGGCGCAGCAGAGAGGTGATACTCGGCTATGGACGGATTAAAAACACAATTGCAAGCTTCAGAAACTGAATGACTCTGTAGAGGTGTCTGTTGATAAGAGTTTCAAATCCTTGAGCGAGCCTTGTGTGTGTGCGTGGGGGAGGGGGATACAGGGTACAGCTGAATGAAGGATTAGCTGTACTGCAGTTCAAAGAAATGACATAATTTCAAAAGGCAGGTCATCATAATAATTTGATCCCTACATCCCCAAAAACAGTGCATAAAAAGCACACAAATCAACCATGTGCAGTCAAACGCACAGGGTCGCAGTCAAAAGCCACAGCACAGATTGAATATCGTAATATCAAGTTGGTCTAGGCAGCTTTGTGACAAAAATAAAAAATGAGGAGAATTTTTTTTTTTTTTGTTTTGTCACTCACTCTTGAACTTCGCAAGCAAGCAGTGGTGAATTTACAGGCGCATGCGCAGTAATCATCAACTAGCTCCCATCCCAAAGACGATTACACGCAGGCGCAGCAGAGAGGTGATGCTCGGCTAGGGACTGTGTACTGACGTAGGTTGAACTGCTAAAGTATTAGACTTCGAAGACAATACCTCGCGAACGCCCTCCTGAGTTTTTAGATGGTATTGCAGTATTGCACACAGCGATAATAAAATGCTAATACATTACGAGCGCTAAAATACCGCAATGCATTCCGGCCAAAAAAAAGAACATACTGCATCTGCCCGCGGTTATCAGAATTGCGCCGCTACGACCGCACGAGTCTAAAGGCGGCCGCCACTGTATATTATTTAAACCAAGCAAGTAAACAGAAATAAATTACCATTAATTAATCAAATCCCAAAACAATTAAAATACCATCAAAATCAATTAAACAATTAACTATTTAAATCCTTCAACAAAACCAGTCACCATCTGACAAAATATAACGACCAAAAATAATCCACTATAAAAAAAGAAAGCATCACCCTGACCTAAAGTACAGCAAACACCAGAAATTACATCTATCTAAATAAAAATTACATTACACACACATTAAAGCATAGCAGCATAGCAAAATACATTTGAATTACTGCAAAACAAGCATTTCCAACAAAATAATTTCTTACCCTGTATGTATACACTGGCGACACACTTTATTCAAGCTCGGCTAGTCCCACGAATTCGGGTATACCCGGGTGTATTGAGGTTTGTGACTGTTTACTGCCCGAGTGCATTGAGTTATTTTCCGGCAGGGATTGAAGCATTTTATTCCCGCTGGCTGCAATACTGCACAGTAGATATATATATACTGCATTACAATTCATGAATTTATGCCATCTGGTAGACACGCGAAGCATTGCAGCCTATTAAATCCTAATCATTATCATTTAACAGATCAGCCGCCCATCAGCCAGGCATGAACCCAGGCTGGGAAGGCAAATGCAACGGGGCTTGCCAGAGGTGAGGAGCGGCGCATTCCAGGTATCTGCCAGGTACATACCGGGTATTTGCTCGAATAAAGTGTGTCGGTGCAGTATATCGATCTAGAAATACATACATACATACATACATACATACATAGGCAGGAAATGATAATAAAAAAAATACTATCACATTAAAAAAAAAAACAACCTGTAAAAGTTACAAAAATATATATTTCTTTTGTTAACTTACCATTAGCTGCCCCACTCACCGACTCCCGTCGAACACCAAGCTCTTGAACCAATCCACGCACAGCAACAGGAAACCATAAAATAAAAAAAACATAAAAAAATAAACCAAGTGTTTTTTTTGTAATCCAAAGCGTCAACGGTGTCTTCATCTGTATTCCTCCATGCTTTTACAGGGTCTTCTGGGGTCTTCTTACCTTTGGTTGCCACGCCCCAGTCCTCTTCTTCTTCCAGAAGGTCCGTCCTCCTCGGCGTCTGGCTTCAACATGAGACGACTTAGGGCCTCATGCAGAGAGCATCGTTATTTCAAATCTCGCCATTTTTTGTAGAATTTCGCGCAGAAAACTGCAGAAAATGGCGAGTTACGGAAAACACGCCATTTTTTTTTTCCTATTTCAAAATCTCGCCGCGCGGCTGGCGAGAACCTTCATCTCGCCAGTTTTAAAATTCTCCGAATGCAGAGAGGTACGAACGGCATGTAGCGGCTGTTCGCGCCAAGAAAATGGCGCGATTTTCTCATTTTTGCGTGCCAGGAAAAGTTGGCTTATTTAACAAGGGTTAAGTCACAGTTCTGGGCCTCAGCCCTGTTAACCCCTTGTCTCCCTGGCGAGGTTAGAGGGGGGCCCTTGGGGGGTAACCCCGTTAATCCCTGGCCAAACCCTCACTACCGTCACACCATCCCAATAATACAAAACAATATATTACATAATATAATATAATAGTAGGCATATTGGCCACAGATAAAATAAGGATAAAAATCATACTAAATATCAACAAACTAGTTAATAAAAATAATTACAACACACAATAATAATATATAACCTTACATATGTGTGTGCGTGTATATGTGTGTGTACACAAACAATCATGTCTCATACACACACACAAACAAATATAAATGATAAAGGACCCAGAAATAAATTCCCTATACAATAATATTAATAATCAAATAATATAATAAAATAAAATAATAAAAAAACATATCTATATGCATACACATGATCATATACATATACACACAACCCAGGTCACCCATCATTCCATAAATATAAAAGTACAGGTCAATTTCATTAGGTATAAAGTGAAATATATACATGTGTAATCATGTATATAGGGGAGAAATTATCAAATCAATAAAACCACATGATGAAACATGCAAAATAGATTAACTAAATGTTAACAATAATATGTGATCATACACCCCAAAAAAGAAGAAAAAGAAGAAGGGGGTGTTTGTTACCAACATTAATTCCGTGTTATTGACTTGATCATTGGTATAGACCTCAAGGCTAAAGCTGTATAAAATGTCTTATTATGTATATTGTTATTAAGCTCAGAACATGAGAAGGGGGAGTGGGAAAGGAAAAGGGGGAGAGGAGGGGGGGGAAGGGAGCGGAGGAAAGGGGGAGGGGGATGTAAGGAACAGGGAGGAAAGGGAGGGGGGGATAGAATAGGATACAAATATAGATTCATAAGGAATAATGGTGAAAAAGAAAGGAAAGAATGAAGTGGGAAGAAAAAAGGAGGGAAAGGGCAAGGGGAGGAAGGCTAACTGATTGTACACAGATGGATGGGGGAGAAGAGTCAATGAAACCAGAGCTAAGGATTACACCAAAGTACTGGTGTCCAAACATTCATTGAGTCCACCAGGGGTTAGAGTACCCAACTGGTGGATCCAATATGTCTCCCTACGGCACAACATTTTGTATCTATCCCCCCCTCGAGCAGAAGGAGGAATGTGTTCAATACCCATAACTAATAAGGAATCTGGATTCCTATTATGACAACATTTAAAGTGTCGTGAAAGATTATGGGTACTGACACCATTGATCACATTCCTCCTGTGCTCGAGGAAGCGGGTACTAAGGGATCGAGTGGTGCGACCCACATATTGCTGGCCACAGCCACATTGTAAAAGGTAGACAATATAAGTGCTAAGGCAATTAATAATGCCCCTAACCTCATATTTGCCACCTTTCCGAAAGGAAACAAACTCCGAAGTGGAAGTCAGATGTTTACATGTGATGCAGCGGCCTGTACCGCACCTGTGGTTGCCTGACCGGCCCACAGATGGGGCATTGGCAGCCGCATCAACCAATCTTAATTTACTCGGAGCTAAAATGGTTTTAATATTTTTGGCTTTCCTATATATGATTGGTGGTCTATCAGGAAGAATATTTCCCAAATGTAGGTCACATTTCAAGATGCTCCAATGGGTATTTAATATACCTTTGATGGATCTGAATGATTGATTAAAAGTGGTGATGAACCTAGGATTTCCATCAGCATAACCTACATGTACCTTTGTGGAGCTTTTGGATTTCTTGAGTAATGTAGATCTATCAGAGGCTTGCACCTTGCTGAAGGAGTCATTAATAAGACCAGGATCATAACCTTTCACCGCAAATTTATTGCTAAGATCTTTGGATTGACTGAGAAAATCGCTCTCTATGGTGCAGTTCCTTTTCAAACGATAAAACTGCCCCAAAGGGATATTTTTGAGCCACTGTGCATGGTGATTACTGGATTAATGTACATAATTGTTAACAGACACGGACTTGAAGTGAGTGGTAGTGAAATATTTCCTTCTGGATCCGAGGTCAAAACTAGATCCAGAAACACCACAGAAACAGAACTAATTTCAAATGTAAACTTCAAGCCCATTTAATTCTGATCAAAAGAACTCAGGACATCAGACAGAACTGTGACATCACCCTCCCAAATAATAATAATATCATCAATGAAACAACCATAGTATACACGGCCAGCCCAAAGCCCGGCATTCTGCCAAATAGATGTTTCTTCCCAGTATCCCATAAAGAGATTGGCATAGCTGGGGGAAAACCTCGTACCCATGGCCGTTCCACAGATTTGTAAATAAAATAAATCCTCAAACTATAAATAATTGTGCGTCAAAATAAAAGTGATACTATCCAATAAAAAATTCTTGTGTGAAGTGGGAATAGAAGGATCTGTGTTGAGCCAGAAGTCAATTGCCCTGATCCCCCTGGAATGATCTATGCACGTGTAAAGGGATGACACGTCACAAGTGTCTCAGAGGTAATTGGGCCGCCATTTAATCTCAGAGATGGAATCGATGACATGCAGCGTATCCCTAATATGTGACCTGAGCTTAACTACAAAGGGTTGGTGATAGTAATCCACATATTGGGATAGGCCAGACGTCATCGACTCCACCCCAGAAACAATGGGTCTTCCAGGGGGATCAATAAGAGACTTATGGACCTTGGGAAATGTTGCAGGGTACATGCAACTACACACGTGGGTTTCTTGACAAGGCTTATTTATTTAGCCTTAAAAGATATACAGCACACAAAACAAAAATAGCTTTTCATCAGCAACAAACAAAAATAGCTTTTCATCAGCAACAAACGAAAATGGCTTTTTCTTCCGCAAACCAAACAAAACAGTTTCTCTTTAGCAGACAGTCTATAAATCAGGCAGTTACCCTTTTCCTATGCAGGGGACAGACAGTTCACAGTTCAACTACTTTGCTACTCAGACCTTGTTTCAGGAATCTCTTTAGCAATCTCTTTAGAAGCTTACTCCTCACTCCTAATCAGCCAGCCTCCATGTGTCTACAGCCTGGGTTTTAACACACCTTGATTAGGCAGCTGGGATCCAACAAATTGTCCTGAGGTTCCCAGCTGAAGTTAACCTAGTCAGTGCAGCACTGCAGACTAGAAATAGGTTTTCCAGACATATAACTGGTGGCTTTTATTTACCCTGTCACATTCATCCCCTGTTCGTGTGTGGCTGGGGCTACGCACGGCTGAAGCCCGACCATCCACCCCTTCTCTAGAAAAGAAGTCAGCATTTGCATTCTCTTTTCCCGGCCTATGCTGAATCTCAAATGAGAAGGGCTGGAGGGCCAAATACCACCTAGTCAATCTAGCATTGGAATCCTTCATGCTATTTAACCACTTCAGTGGAGCATGATCCATCACCAAAGTAAAATGGACTCCTGCCAGGTAATGCCTCAAAGCCTCGATTGCCCACCTTACTGCGAGGCACTCTTTCTCAATAAGTCAGTAGTTTTTTTCCCTTGGGAACAATTTCCTACTCAAGAAAAGGATAGGATGTTCAACTCCCTCAAACTGTTGTGACAACACTGCCCCTAGCCCTTTCTCTGATGCATCTGTTTGCACTATAAATGGGCTTTTGAAGTCTGGGCTTCTAATGATGGGACCCTCTGATAGACACCTTTTATGTCCTCAAAGGCTCTCTGACAATCCCTTGACCACACCACTTGTGTAAGGGCAAACTTTTTTGTGAGGTCCGTTAAAGGGGCTGCCACTTCCGAATAGTTGGGGATGAACCGCCGGTAGTACCCTGCTAAACCCAGCAGAGAGCGTACCTGCGTTTTTGTTTGGGGGGGTCGGAACTTCTTTCAGGGCAGCTACCTTGTCGGCTAGTGGCCTTACTTTTCCACCTCCCACTGCATACCCTAAATATCTGGTTTCCGCTTTACCCAAGGCACATTTCTTAGGGTTGGCTGTGAGCCCTGCCTCTCTTAGAGATTTGAGGACCGCTTTCAGCCTATTTAGATGGGCCTGCCAGTGTTTACTAAAAATGACAATGTCATCTAGGTAGGCTGCGGCATAAGTCCTATGGGGCCCCAGTACCTTATCCATGAGTCTCTGAAATGTGGCTGGGGCTCCATGCAGTCCAAATGGCATTGTCACAAACTGGTATAAACCCATGGGAGTGGCAAAGGCTGTTTTACATTTGGACCTCTAAGGGTATTTGCCAGTATCCTTTTGTCAAGTCCAACGTGGATATATATTCCGCTTTACCAAGGGCGTCAATTAATTCGTCCACCCTTGGCATCGGATATGCGTCAAACTTGGATACCGCATTGACCTTTCGGAGGTCCACACAAAATCTTACCTTCCCATTGGGTTTAGGGACCATAATTAGTGGACTACACCACTCACTGCATGATTCCTCAATCACTCCTAAGTGTAACATTACTTGTACCGACTTCTCTACCAGAGCCCTACGACTTTCAGGCAACCTATAAGGACGGGAACGTACTTTTACCCCAGGTGCTGTCTCGATTGCATGGGAAATTAAGTTAGTTTGTCCTGATAAGTCAGAAAAAACATCCTGGAATTGTGTAATTATTGCTAACAAGTCCCCTTTTTGTTCAGAGGACAACTATTTACCCATTGGGATTTTATCATCACTCACGATGTTCTCCCGTGGAGGCTGAGGACACAAGTCCTTTTCCTCCTCCACCGGGTGGATGAATAGAGACTGCTGCATCTTCCAGGGTTTCAGCAAGTTCATATGGTAAATTTTTTTACCCTTCCTGGACCCTGGTTGAGCGATCTCGTAATCCACATCACCCGTACGGCGGAGTACTTCGAATGGGCCATGCCATTTGGCCAGGAGTTTACTCTAACAACTGGGTAACAATAACATCACCTGGTCTCCTGGGTGAAACACTCTCATGCGAGCATTCTGATTGTAATGTCTCTCCTGACTGTCCTGGGCTCATCTAAGATCCTCCCTGGCAAAATGGCCGACCACATCTAGGCGCTTCCTAAGGTCTAGTACATATTGCAGGGTATTCTTAGAAGGGGACTGCTGTTCCTCCCAGGACTTCTTTAGGAGGTCTAGGATACCCCGGGGTTGGCGGCCATAGAGCAATTCAAATGGAGAGAATCCCGTGGAGGCCTGGGGAACTTCCCGCACTGCAAACAGCAGAAAAGGGAGAAGTTCATCCCAGGCTCTCTTCTCTGAATCTACAAATTTCCTCAGCATCCTTTTTAGAGTTCGGTTAAATCTTTCCACCAATCCGTCAGTCTGTGGATGGTAGACCGATGTCCGAACAGACTTGACCTCTAGTAATTTTAAGACATCCTGCATCAGTTTAGCCATGACATTTGTACCTTGGTCTGTCAACATAACCTGGGGAAGTCCAACCCGTGAGAACAGTTCCAACAACTTCTTGGCTACTTGCTTTGCCATTGCTGTTCTCAGGGGGAACGCCTCAGGATATCTTGTCGCATAATCAACTATTACAAGGATAAACCTGTGTCCTTTCGCAGAAGGTTCTAGAGGTCCTACCAAGTCTACCCAAATCCTCTCAAAGGGAACTGACACCAAGGGTAGAGGAACCAAAGGGGCTGGTTTTTGTCCTTTTGGACTAGTTAGCTGGCACTCTGGACATGCTGCACACAGCTTAGCAATATCACTATGCATCCCTGGCCAATAGAATTGTGATGAAATATGGTCCAATGTTTTATCCCATCCCAGGTGACCACCCCAAGGGACAGTATGGGCTAGAGTGAACACAGATTTAACAAACGCCGTGGGAACCAATATCTGTCTGGTGACCTCCCCTGTTTGTGTCTGCCTATTCACCCTACTGCACCGACACACTTTATTCGAGCAAATACCCGGTATGTACCTGGCAGATACCTGGAATGCGCCGCTCCTCACCTCTGACAAGCCCCGTTGCATTTGCCTTCCCAGCCTGGGTTCATGCTTGGCTGATGGGCGGCTGATCTGTTAAATGATAATGATTAGGATTTAATAGGCTGCAATGCTTCGCGTGTCTACCAGATGGCATAAATTCATGAATTGTAATGCAGTATATATATATATACTGTGCAGTATTGCAGCCAGCGGGAATAAAATGCTTCAATCCCTGCCGGAAAATAACTCAATGCACTCGGGCAGAAAACAGTCACAAACCTCAATACACCCGGGTATACCCGAATTCGTGGGACTAGCCGAGCTCGAATAAAGTGTGTCGCCAGTGTATATAGGATATCCTTTGATAGCTCAAAATGGGGGAATACTATCACCCCCTGTGCATCTAAAATCTGTTCATCAATTTTCACCACCTTGTCATATTGTCTAGCAAGGACTGGGTCTTCCCTTTGCTTCTGGCGTAAGTCAGGGAGGTACAGGTCTGGTAAATCTCCAGGGCCCATATCCCCCTCCCTCTGGCCATCCCCAGCCATCACTTGTGACCTCTGACTACTAGAATGGTCACCTTGAGACCCAGAGTTCTGCAACCAGTCCTGTTAGTCCAAGCATCTTTGCTTCCGAGTCTTTTGAACCCAGTGTCTACTGGGAAAAAGGTCTGCCAAGAAGGGGAACAGTTTGCCAGGGTTCTCCTGAGCCCACAAGGAGGCTCCTCATGAAATACTGGGGCCATTAGGTCCAAAACGAAAGGCCAGACCCGACCGAGTACAATGGGGGCAGGGAGCCAAGGAGTGACTCCTACTTCGAGGTAAGCCTCCTTACCTTTTACCTGTAGCCGGATTTTGGCTGTCGGATAGCGTTTTACATCACCGTGTATACATTCTATGCTCCATGGGGTGTCATAAGAACACACGTTGGGCGGTAACAGTTCCTGGAGGACCAGAGTTTTCCCAGAGCCCAAATCTACAAGGGCCTGGATGGTTTTTCCCCCAATCAGGGCTGGAAGTAGCCAGGGCTTGTAATTTTCCTCAGTAAAAGCCGAGGCAACGGTTCTGCTGAATGAACAATCCATCAGTGGACAGTCCACATACCGGTGTCATTTTTCTCCGCAGGCGGAACATGGAGAGGGTTCCCTCGCAGGAGGGGGCTGTGGATAGCGCTCCGTTGGACCGGTTACTGGAGACCAGGCATCTGGTGGGTCCTGTGGGCGACATCCTCGGAAGTTCCTCTCACTTTGCAACGAGCCGACATCCAGAAGGAGATGAGGGTCTCTGCGGGGACCAGCATTTGGACTCCATCCTTGCTGGAACGACTGCTCCTTCCGTTGGACTTGGCGGTTCCATGACGGGCCGTAGGTTCCCCAATGATCCAACCTCCCTCTTTGGGCGTCCGCAAGTGCCGGTGGAGTCGGGTCCAGGACACTCGCCTGCTGCTCAGCCCCAAGGAAGTTCTCCACGAGTCGGACCGCCAAAGCTAGGGTTTCAGCAGTGTGGCGTTTTACCCACGAGCGTGCGGAAGGGGGTATTATTTGTAGAAATTGTTCCAAAACCACCTGCTCAAGAATTGCCTCCCTAGTGCACTCCTCGGATTGTATCCAGTGCGTACATAAGTCCAATAATCGCTGAGCGAGGATCCGGGGTCTCATCTTAGCGGTGTACTTCATGTTCCGGAACAGCTGCCGGTAGGTCTCTGGGGTCAGATCTAAGCGATCCAGTATGGCGGCTTTTACTTGTCGGTAGTCCATTGCCTGATCTGCTGGGAGACCCTGATATGAGGCCTGGGCTTCTCGTATGAGGAGCGGGGCCAAAGCAGTTGCCCAGCAATCTGTAGCCCAGCCCTGAGCTTCGGCAACTCTTTCAAAAGTCAGTAAAAAAGCCTCTGGATCCTCGTTCTGAGCCATTTTCCTCAGGAGTTTCGGGGGTCTGCTTGCCAGTTCTGCACTGGCAGACCCTTGGAATTGGGTCAGCAGCTTGGCAATCTGCTCATCCTGTGCTGCTTGTAGTCTTTCATCTCTCTCTGCTTGCAGCGGGCCTGCTCCTGCATTAACTGTCCCTGCTGTCTGGTTTGCTCGCACAGAAAGTCTTAAAAAAATTCTTCCATTCTTGTGTGTGTGTGTGTGTGTGTGTGTGTGTGTGTGTGTGTGTGTGTGTGTGTGTGTGTGTGTGTGTGTGTGTGTGTGTGTGTGTGTGTGTGTGTGTGTGTGTGTGTGTGTGTGTGTGTGTGTGTGTGGCCCTTTAACTGCAGGAGCCTTTTGAAAAAAATCCTTCACAATTCTTGTCACCATATGTTGCAGGGTACATGCAACTACACACGTGGGTTTCTTGACAAGGCTTATTTATTTAGCCTTAAAAGATATACAGCACACAAAACAAAAATAGCTTTTCATCAGCAACAAACAAAAATAGCTTTTCATCAGCAACAAACGAAAATGGCTTTTTCTTCCACAAACCAAACAAAACAGTTTCTCTTTAGCAGACAGTCTATAAATCAGGCAGTTACCCTTTTCCTATGCAGGGGACAGACAGTTCACAGTTCAACTACTTTGCTACTCAGACCTTGTTTCAGGAATCTCTTTAGCAATCTCTTTAGCATCTTACTCCTCACTCTTCAACAGCCAGCCTCCATGTGTCTACAGCCTGGGTTTTAACACACCTTGATTAGGCAGCTGGGATCCAACAAATTGTCCTGAGGTTCCCAGCTGAAGTTAACCTAGTCAGTGCTGCACTGCAGACTAGACATAGGTTTTCCAGGCATATAACTGGTGGCTTTTATTTACCCTGTCACTGGTAAAATTATAAAAAATAGGGGTGCGTGGGTGATCAGAATAGAAAAATGTAAATTCTAATTTTGTTAATACACCATTATCCAAAGCCTGTATCAAATGTGATTTCAATTCTAAAAGAAATAATGGAGTGGGATCAGCCGACAAGGAAGAATAGGAGGCAGGAGTCGAAAGGCCTCTCTCAGATAAGCCGATCTATCCTGGACTACTATGCCCCCACCCTTGTCGACTTGTCTGATGATGATGCCCCTATTGTTCTTAAGATCATTGAGTGCATCCAGTTCACCTTTAGACAAATTAGAATTAAATCTATAAGGTTTAGTGCACAGTGACTCAAAATCTCTTAATACCAAATTGTAGAATGCATCAATGAATCCTCCCTTAGATTGATAAGGGAAGAAAAGCGATTTTGGTCTGAAAGGGGAATGCATGACCGATATTTCCCCCTCCTGACCTGTATCTGACAAATATGTAGAATGAATGGTGAAATCAAAATTGTCAATGGCATGGTTAAATGATCCTGGTAATACTTCTGACTCCGTTAGCAAGTCTTCCTGTGTACTAGGGGTAAATGCGGACCTTGCTTGTACTCTATTTTTCTCCTGAATATTAAAATAAAGTTTCAGAGTGATTTTCCTAATAAAACTATTAAGGTTCACAAATAATTGGAAGGCACTGGGACCTGTATTGGGTGCAAAATAAAGTCCCTTCTCCAGAAGTAGTGATTGATACATTGATAGCTGAAAAGTAGAAAGATTAAATATTCCACTACTTTCTGGAAGGGTTAACTCTCTTCTGACCTCCTTTTTTCTCTGGACGACTCTGCCCCCTCTTACTCCTCTGCCCCTCTTTTTCCTAGATGGACTGGATTGTTTGAGGCCCCCGTCATAGGGGATAATGTTTCTCCTTCTCTTTTTCTCTCAATGGCTTCTCCTGTCCTGGAGTCAAGTCTAAAAAATGTAAAGATCTCTGTTGATCTCTATGTGCATTGGATCTATCACACCAATCGATGTCACTTGGGACACATTCCCCCTCTCTATCCTCAGTAAGTGTCTCAACCTCTAGCACAGTGTATCTGTTCTCTGGGGCCCGTGCAGTACCTGAACCTTTATTCAAGGTTTGTTGAACCGGGCGATGCATCAGGCTACCAGGACCAGACCCACCGGCTTCCCCAGATTTTACTAGATACTTGTCACTACCTCGCACAGGTGGATGAGAATTAAATTTACCCTTTCTTTTAAAACTGTGTGCTCTCTTCCAAACCCTAACTTTATCTGTGGCATAGTCTTCTTTATCGCGGCTTAGTTTATTCTCTTTCTTAGCCACAACCTCCTGTTCAAAAGTTTTAACTCGTTTAATGGTTAAATCATCCAAATCTCTGAACTCTTTTCCTTCTGAGTATGGTGACAATAATCTGAATAGAGTCTCGGTTTCTAATGCTTTAACTTTAGTATCTCTAAATTGGACCAGAAGATTCATCAATGAAAAGGAACAAGTATCCAGAGTATTATTCCAGCTATTGGTGAACTCTGTGTCTGTCTCAAATGTTGGACTCTTACTGATCCGTAGACCTCGTGGGATGATTTTTCTATCTAGATAATCTTGAAGTGAGTGGGCATCCCACCAATGGCGCATCTCATCCTTCATTAATTTTTCCAGTTGAAAGAATTGTTCCTTAATATCTAAACCTGTATCTACAGGTATATCATTATCAAAGACTGGAGGGGAGGAGATCAGCCCATTTCTCCTATTTTGTCTTAACTTAGCTGTTTGCATCATTTTAATTAGTGTTGTGATAGATTAATAAATACCTGTGTCAACTTAAAAGGCTGCTACTGAGTGGTTATATAGTGTATACAAAAAAGAAATACAGTAGCGCCACTTGTGAGACAGTGAAATGTGTAAAAATTTGAAATATGATAAAACTAATACATATAAATAAATATAAAAAATATATTAATCTAAAAAATATTCTGTGCCATCAATGGTGATAACATACATAACCTAACAAACAAAAAGGAGACAAAACATGTGCAGAAAGTCCAACCCTTAGTAAAAGTCCAGAAAAATTCAATTTAGGAACAAGATGATTTCCAGGGATCTGCTCTCAGAACGCTGCTCTCAAAACGAATAACCAATTTCAGCATAAATCTATAGAAACAGAAGAACAGAGAGCATATTGATTCGCCGCGGATTCACCCATTCCTGCATAAAGCGAGTGTAACACGCCAAAAACATGGCAAATTCAAAACATGGCTAATGCGTTTTTCCGCTCCTTACTGCATAGACCCCATAGACGGTCATGAATTCAAATATCTGTACGAATCATGAATTATAAACGGTTTAGTGCTTCAAAAGTCAAGCTCAATATTAAGTTTGTACATCTGGAATGGAATGCCAATATATAAAGGTTTTACCTTTGAAATACATCTACAGTAGTTTAGGTTTTTACAACTTTAATTATAAACGGGTGCTAGTATTGTGCATATACTAACAACCACGTAAAGCATAATATATATTTATGATTGTGTACTAATATGTTTATACTAATCACAGGCATGTATTTGTAAGGTCAATAGTTGCAATCAAGTTGTATTTTATAGGTTAACAAGTGCAGGTAGTTTAGAGTAAGTGCAAGATTTTATTCCCAAGTGATATCACATGTTTATAGTTTCATGATGGTAATTGGTGGGACTATTTAAAACTACAACCGGATCTAATTTCCATACCCCTGAAGAAGCGGAAGGATCAGTGAAATGCATACGGTGGAGCTTGCCCTATTCCCACGTGTGTGCCAAGCGGAGCTGCATCTATGTGTGCTCCTTCCTAATGAACCTGGGACCTCCCGTGACGTCACACCCGGATTCAAGCCACAGATACCATCTACTCTCGCGAGAGAGACTTGCGGACATCGCGAGAGAGGCTTGCGGACATCCGGGAGACCGGGAGTGTTATACCGAGTAGAGGGAAGCCAGCCGGAACGAGCACCAGCGAGCCGAAGGTTCTGTACGCACCAGCAGGTCAGGACGGTGCAACGCTGGAGACCCGAGAGTAGCTGGTGATAGCGGGAGGCGATTTTCCTGCCACATGTGAATTTCTATGCGCATTTCCTACTTGGGTCCAGTAAGTAGGATTCTAATTGCCATTTGTCATCGTGAGGAGAGGAGCTTTTTTATACTGTTTTTGTCTATTAAATGTACTTTTGTTTTACTAACTATCTTGCACAAGGTTTTTCTTCTGGGTTTTGACCACCCCCTTTTCTTGCCAATCTGTCTGTTATTCAAACAGTATTGAACTATATTGTTTTGTTTTTCTTTTCACATATGCGGTATCCCCTGGATTAACCACCAAATGGAGTCACCATATATTGGACTTACCTGCTATTGCACTGTACCAGGACTTTCTGGTAGTATCAGACACTAACATTGTTTGTCACATTAACACCTTGTATTATGGTTAATTATTTTAGTTCCACTGGCGCCGTTTGGTAACATTTTGTCTTGCAACCACTTATTCACTTAAACTTGTGGTTGCGAGGTCAAGAGATCAGGAATGGATACCCATACTTTTAACACGGCCACCTGCACATAGCCACGCGTCTTCAATCAGCGCTTGGTTCAGCGCTCACAACGCCATCTTGTGTCTGAAAACCTAATGGCACAGTTTGTATTCATTCTTATTACCACAAATGTGGTAACCGCATTACCGCAAAATGGGGACAAGAAAAAGGTTGTAGGGGAAAACACCTCAGTGCACATACATTTAACTCCTTCACTCCCAATGCGATTTAGGGTTAATAAGCCGGGTATAATGCCTTTATTAATGGCCTGATTAACCCTTTCATCGGACAGAGACTACTAATACTGATGCATCTGTGCTTGAGTATGTAGTAGATCTCAGAGACTGGCTAAAAATGCTTATGGGGTTGGCACAGGATAACCTCAGGGAGGCTCAGACCAAGCAGAAAGCTTGGTATGACCAGAATGCCCATAGCAGATCATTCATCCCAGGGCGGCAAGTACTTGTTCTGAAGCCCACTTGGCAGAACAAATTAATGGCTGCCTGGTCGAGACCGTACCCGGTTCTCAGGAAATTGAATGAGTACAAATATGTTGTACAGTTAGATGGAGAGACAGGAAGAACTACAGTAGGACCTATAACATTAATACAGACGAGGCCACGATTATCTTAACGCTTGCTTTAAACTAGCCGGGTTACATTCAGGGTATGTGCTCGGTATGTGCTGGGCTAGTTTGAGGCATGTTTAAGGTATTTTTGCATTGACTATCGGCCCATAGGATTAACACAGCAGGGGTCCCTGGCAGTCGAATTCAGTTTGAATGGGACTGCCAGGGACCCCTGCTGTTAATCTGATGGGCCATTAATCAATGCAGAAATGCTGGGGCTAGTTTAAGGCACGTTTAAGGCATTATAACCAGGCTGTACCTGGGTCTTTTTGGCGATTGCCACTGGTTTGTGTTAGAATAGTCGCAATCTCTACTGTATGCTAAAGGAGTATTTTGCTCTGAGTGTGGCATTAGTGATGGCTATCTGTAGCCCACCGATGGAGGACCCAGCGAGCAATGCTCTGCCTGACCTCCTAGGGGAACCTAGACAGGCAGAACCATGAACGTACTGCACTCCCCTTGCTGTGGAAGATTACCACACATAAGACAGGACACAGAATATTTTCTTAAAAAGTTATATTTAATAGGTATAATGGTCTGGTAACCTGTAAATGAACTATGGGATTTCCAAGTCATGGATTCTGGGAGACCAGCTGGCTACCAAGCTTGGTGCCTATGGTTCTGTGTGGAGGCAGGACTTGAAAGCCTCAGGGATGCCATGGTGTTAGAACAGGAGGGGTACTGCAGTTCTGATTGAGTATCTGTATCCTGGGCTAACCCAGGGCTATCTGGCCACCATTTTCCAGAGTCCAGAAAGTGGGTGGGCTCAGTATGCTAAGAGGCAGAGGTGCCAGGTTGGTGCATGCCCCTTTACAGAATGAGAAAGGTATAATTATTTTATTGTTATTGATTACACATTTTATTAAATAATGAAAAAGAACAATTAGCAACATTGTAACATACTACAGTATTACACAAAAAGCTTTCAATAATGATGAGTTCAATGCCCATTGTTCCTAATTGTCATCATAGAAAGTAAATGTACAGTAAACATGAATCTTATTTGCTTGTAGCACATGAAATGATTACCTTCTATTTTTTGAAGATTGTTACAGATTTGGTTCTCTATCAACTGAAGCAAGGTAAAACCACAATCAAACCAATTAACAAAAAATCAGGAATGAGAATAGCAGGCCTCTACTATATATACAATTATCCCTTACTGACTTTATAAGACAGAGAGCAAATTTCTAGGCCAGGGGTCATCATTCTGCTTGTACACTCAGATTTCTAGCCACAGTTAATTAAACAGATTGTTACATGCTTTGGGATGTTTAGCTCACTTGCACCATCAGCACAAGCTGATTCTTTCTGTGGTGATTGCATACTGTTTCTTAAAGCATCTGAAAGAATTTATAGCTGTTAAATTACAGAATGAAAGCATCTCTAATTAGCCCCAAGAGACTATTACATAAGAAACACTGAGAACATTGCCCAGTCATATTTGCTTCCATATATGGTTTTCTTTATGAGATTTTTGTAATAAATGTTCTTTGACAATTGGAGCTTAGAGACCCTGAAGTTAATAGTCCTCATGGGTAAATGGTGTCCTTTATTTGCAATGCAATGAAAATCAGTCAGAAACCATTGTTTCATTGTTTTGTTTTTCCTAATCCTAATTGTGATTCAATAGTGAGAGGTGAGGGCAGTTTCTCAGGGTCCAGATTGTCTTTGTGACTTTAGTTTTAGACTCTAAAGAACCTATTTTATTTGATAATTCCTCCACAATTATGGTGTCTAAAATACATGTCTAACACAACAAAAAAGGAGGTGCTGGAAGTGCTTTCGCTATATAACAATAAGTGATGTGACTTAAAGTGATTAAATAAAATCAAGAGTGTAAGAAAAACTCATAATTATGAGCAGGGCTGCTTTATGGCAAACTGATTGAACAAGATCAGAACACATTAAATATAACAAATACAGACCAGCGCCTCAGAGATGTCCAATAAATGTCCAAATATGTTGTTAGATGATAATGGGAACAACAGAATGACGAAATACTGCTCACCTCAATAGATGTAGTATAATATAAGATTTGAACAGTGCATATAGGGAAAGCATAAAGCATAGATGAAGCCAAAAAGGGTAATAACAGAGTCACCCAAAATAACCCTACTTACTGCACTCAGTCTGGTACAATACAGTTTGATAAACACAATTGTTTAATAGATATGCTATAAACACGAACCACGGTACAAATTATCCATAATAGCTGCTCCCATCACTGTAGGAGGACGGATACCAATAAAAGCCAAAGATGGCCCAAATAATAAAATGTTATTCAACATATAGCATCGAAGCAAGAACAGTAACAGTGGACATATATACATATATATAAACATATATATACAGTGCTAGGGGTAGAACCTCCCTGATTAAAAAAGTAGGTGGGTGCTAAGTAATCAGTCCTTCACGCATATGCCTGTGTTGTCAATAACCATATATCCACATGTGTATATAGCAAACACTAGATGGGGCACAACTATAATGACTTGTTATAAATACAGGTCAAATATGAGTAACAGTGTATAGGATATGGTGAAGGAACTTATAATTATCCCTGGCGATGATACAGATACATATTAAATTGCTGCAGAAATATATAGCACACACAAACCTAATGAAGTGCCCTGACCACAATAGAATCCTCAGTGGGTGCCCGCTCCCTCCCCATGTCCTTCCACCACCGTGGCTGGAATAACTTCCTGTGCCCCGGGTTGACTTGTGACAACAGCAACTGAAGCTGAGGGGCTATTTCCCTCTTGTAAAGCAATACTAGCTTCGTGAAATTCCAAGTCATCCTCCAGTTGTGTCTTTGACAGACCGTCTGCCGGTAGCCTATAGCCTTCACACATGGTAACAATCCTGGCTCGGTCCAATGACCAGTACTGTCCTGATCGCTTGTCCATGGTCACCTGCAGGCACTAAGCTAAGGGAATAAGAGAACCTGTGTTTTCTGTGCCTTGTGAAACGTGTGTAAGTTACCCCTTGTTTTGGAAGCTCGCAATCTTCGAGTTTCCCCGCTATGTTATAAGACCCCGCAAGATTTTATAACATAGGCTCAATCGATCCGACCGCTGCCATCAGTTAATATAAGCCTGTCATAGGAGACCAAGTTTATCAATACCTATTTATACCGGGATCATTGATTGAGCAAAGCAAGGAGGTAAAATAAATTGTAATTTATTTCAGGAAAAAACATACACACAATGTAACACAATTTACAGGGTTAACACACTTACTGGGAACGCGGCAAATGAATAAAACTATGAACTTGAAGCCAGCTTGAGTCTATTCAGTATAGAGCAGCTTTGAATTTGCTGCTGATGGTTTGGCACTTGGAATCTGCACTCCTGATTGGCTGCAAGGCTCCTTATGGGTTTCAGGGTCCCATTCACAAACCTCTACAGCCTATCAGAGTGTAGAAATTTCCCTGCCAGCCAATCACCGATTTGCCAGTATTGTAAAGCTGGGTGGGAAGCTTTTTTCATTCTGCAAAGGGGCATGGCCAACCTGGCACCTCTGCCTTTTTTCATACTGAGCCCACCTGCTGTCAAGGCTCAACAGAGTCTGGGCTCTAGAAAATGGTGGCCAGATAGCCCTGTGTTAGCCCACAATGCGGTACTCAAACAGAACTGCAATACCCCTCCTCTTCTAACACCTGGCATCCGTGAGGCTTCCAAGTCCAGACTCTGCTGTGATGGTGAAGGGGTAACTAGACCAATAATAAAGGTATTATGCCCAGCTGGTTGCCCCAAAACCCTGTTGACAATGAAGGGGTTAATTGTATGGTCACCATAATGCCATGTTTTCCCTGAATATAAACTGTGATGTCCCCTGGGTCATACCATGAAAATGGAGTGGCAGTTCTGCAGCCCAGAACCTAGCTGCAGTCCTGGTAAAATGTACTTTATGTGTAAAATGTGCCTGCAAAGCAAGAGGGCACCTAGTGCTGTACAAAGAGTTAATTGAATAAGCGTGTCTGTGGTGAATGGCTACATTAAAGCCCTGAATCATTTCCTAAACTGCAACCCTCCGGGAAAGCCTTAACCACAAACTCAAGTGGATAAGTGGCTTGCGGTCTAGTTGAAGTGGCGGAGTGAAACAATGTATCCTGCGGTCTCGTTAACCAATTAAGGTCAATTGGTGAAGTGTCGATCCCGGCAACCAATGATGACTGCAGAACGCAAACCGCAAACCACATAACACAGCCTATTCAATTAAGCGGCTAATTTGTGTTGGGAGGGAGCTAGCACTCTAATTTTTGGAATACTGATACCTAAGGATTGGTTATGCACATACATGTTGTTTTAATACCACCACCTTATGAAGAAATCACATATAAAAATAACCTGTGTTTTAAGTATTTTAAAATATGAAGACAGGAACCTTTTTCCTGTCAGTCCGGCAGTGTAACGTCTGTATGCCCGCAGACCTGGCCAGTCCCCAGTACTGAGGTGTGTAAGGGTATAACACGCACCCACAGCAGTGAGGGCATGCCCGGAGTGTGGTAAGGTGCATTGCCGGGCCTGGTGAGAAAGGATTAACGTGATACTTGCTGAGTTCGGGGTTCCAGAAGTCCGAGGGTCAATATCCAAGAGCCGTGGGTCAGGAGCAGGAGAAAGCAGCGTAGTGAGGTCCAAATCCGAGTCCAGTGGTTGCGAGGTACATGTAGTCAAACAAGAGCCGAGATCAAATCCAAAGGTATCCAACAGGGACAGGGAAATGAACAAGAGCTGTAACAGAGAACAGAGCTTGGCATAGACAGCTGTACACAGGAGCCACAGAAGAACTATGCAGAGCAAGGAAGGAGAGGGCAGACTGGGGTTATAAATGCAGGAACCAATGGTAGCAAGGGGTGGAGTCAGAGAGGTGAGTAGTTTAAATCACCTGCAGCCAATGGGGGGCAGAGCCAGCGGCACAGGAGGACGAGTAAGAGGATCGGGTGCGCGCACACTCTTTAAGCTTGGCGTGCGCGCGTCCCGGCCGCGCGCGGGAGGATGCGGCGTGCACCGTGGAGGAGTGGCACGGCGTGGGGACAGGAGAGGTAAGGAGCCGAGGGAGTGGGGAACCGGAGCTGAAAGCCGTCCTTGGAGCTGAGGTGACGGGGACCCGCTGAGAGGCGCGTGTCCCCCGATCCCTTACAGTACCCCCACTTGAGGATCGGACTCCGGACGATCCTCCCAAGGTTTGTGAGGAAATGTCCGACGAAATTGTTTAAGAAGAGCTGGAGCATTAATATGATGACAAGGTACCCAGGAGCGTTCTTCCGGGCCATATCCTTTCCAATGAACGAGGAACTGAAGTATGCCCCTGGAAAAATGTGAATCAAGAATGGAATGGACCTCAAATTGCTGTTGCCCTTGTATTACGACAGGATTGGGTCTCTGAGGACGATCCGGAAAATGTACATTTTGAACGAAGGATTTCAGAAGTGACACATGGAACACAGAGGGTATCCTCATGGGTATCCTCATGGTGGGAGGTAGCGAAAGTCGATACGCTACAGGATTGATCCGTTCGAGGACCTTGAAGGGACCCAAGAATCTAGGAGACAGCTTCTGGAAAGGAGTTTTAAGCTTGATATTTTTTGAAGATAACCAAACTCTGTCTCCAGGTTTGTATTCAGGGCCCACCTGACGTCGTCGATCTGCTTGCGTTTTTTGTTTTTGGACGGCCCCTTGCAAGGCTTTTTGAATCTTCTTCCAAGAGTTTTGTAAATTAGAGATGTGTGTATCTGCTGCAGGAACACCAGAGGGGAGGGAGGAGAGGGGAAGGCTGCTGGGATGGAACTCATAATTAATGAAGAAAGGCGACTCTTGCGTGGACTCATTATTCAGCGAATTAATAGCGAACTCCGCCCAGGGTAATAGGTCCACCCAGTTGTCTTGAGATTCTGACACAAAGCATCTGAGATACTGCTCCAAGGTCTGATTCATTCTCTCCGTCTTGCCGTTGGTCTGTGGTTGGTAACCCAAGGAGAAGAGGAGGGAAATGCCAAGTCTCTGAGAGAATGCTCGCCAAAACTTAGAGATGAATTGAGTACCTTGTCCAACACAATGGAGAGAGGCATGCCGTGTAACCTGAAAATTTCTATAGAAAAAATGTCAGCCAAGGTGGCTGAATTGGGGAGACCATTGAGGGGTATATAGTGTGCGCTTGGAAAACCTGTCCACTACCACAAGGATCGTATTCATCCCCTTAGAAGTTGGAAATTCCACAATAAAGTCCATGGAAATATGCTTCCAGGGCCATTCCGGAATAGGAAGAGGCAGGAGGAGACCGGAAGGTTTGTGTCGGGCAGACTTGCTCTGAGCACAGACTGGACAAGCTCTGGTGAAATCAAAAATGTCTTTGTTCATTTTAGGCCACCAAAAGGTCCATTTAATAAGATCCACTGTCCACTTGAAGCCTGGATGACCAGCAGATCTGGAAGAATGACCCCACACAAAGATCTTGTGGCGAAAATGTGGGGCAGCGTACAGACGTCCTTCTGGCACCTTAAATCTCCTAGGGATATGAGCCTGAGCTTTATTGATCTCATCCAGGATATCAAAAGTATTGGCAGAAATAATATACTTTGCTGGAAGAATGGCCTCGGACGACTAGTTAGAACCTTCCTCCGTGGAAAACTGGCGGGAAAGAGCATCGGCCTTGATATTCTTGGTACCCAGAATATAGGAAATCATGTAATTGAAACGAGAGAAAAAGAGTGCCCAACGTGCTTGACGGGATCCCAGACGACGAGCCCCCTCAATGTACAATAAGTTTTTGTGATCTGTGAGAATAGCTACTGGCTCTTTGGTGGTACCCTCGAGGAGATGTCTCCATTCTTGCAAGGCTAATTTGATAGCCAAAAGTTCACGCTTTCCGACATCATAATTTCTCTCGGCAGAAGAGAATTTCCTAGAAAAGAATCCACACGGATAGAGTCTTTCTTGGGGAGAAGATCTTTGTGAGAGTACTGCCCCAGCTCCCACATCAGAAGTGTCAACCTCCAGGGTGAAAGGAAGGGATGTATCCGGATGCCGGAGGATGGGGGCAGAGACGAAAGCTCTCTTGAGGATCTCAAAGGCTTTGATGGCTTCAGAGGACCATGCTGTCAGATCAGCCTCTTTTTTGGTAAGAGCAGTAATGGGTAGAGCGATAGTGGAGAAATTACGGATGAATTTTCGATAGTAGTTAGAAAAGCCAAGGAAACGCTGAACGGCACTTAGGGAATTCGGCAACGGCCAATCCAGAACAGCCTTCAATTTCTCAGGATCCATGGTGAAACCTTTATTGGAGATTATATAGCCAAGGAAGGCTATGGATGATTGGTGGAAGAGACATTTCTCCATCTTCGTGTAGAGGCTATTTGCACGAAGCCGAGAGAGAACCACCTTGGTGTGACGAATGTGCTCTTCCAGGTTCTTAGAGAAAATGAGGATATCATCTAAGTATACTGTGATGAAAATACCCAAAATGTCCCGGAAGATATCATTCATAAATTCTTGTAAGACGGCAGGGGCATTGCAGAGGCCGAACGGCATCACTAGGTATTCATAATGACTCAAACGCGTGTTAAATGCAGTTTTCCATTCGACACCGTCTCGTATTCGGATTAAATTGTAAGCTCCTCTCAGGTCGAATTTGGAAAATATAGAGGCTCCTTGTAGCCGGTCAAAGAGTTCTGAAATTAGAGGAAGAGGGTACCGGTTTTAAACTGTAATCTTGTTAAGCCCACGAAAGTCGATACAGGGTCTTAAAGAGCCATTCTTCTTTTTCACGAAGAAGAAACCTGCTCCGGCGGGGGAGGTGGAATTCCGAATAAACACTTGCTAAGATTCTCCTAGATGTAGGTCACCATAGCCTCGGTCTCAGGCACAGATAGGGGATACGACAGACTTGAGGAGTATGGTTCCAGGAATTAATTTGATGGGGCAGTCGTACGAACAATGAGGTGGTAGGATTTCAGCCTGAGTCTTGTTAAAGACATCCAAAAAGTCATGGTATACCTCCGGCAGGGTAGAGAGAGAAGGTGAAGTAGTGTCGAGACCAGTTAGCACGGTAATGGGAGGAGTGACCGTCTTCTTCAAGGTAGGAGCCCACTGGATCGGTAGTTCATTTGTCCAATCAACACGCGGGTTGTAAAGCTGAAGCCATGACAATCCCAAAATGACCTGGACAGTAGGAGAGTGGAAAACATCTAAGGTGATGACTTCAGTATGACCATCCGCGGTGGTCAGGTTGAGGGGAATATATTCCAAAATAATGAAGGCTGGTTGAAGCGGTCGACCGTGTATAGCCTCAAGGCCGATGGATGACTTCTTCTTGACTAACGGGATTTGGTTATTGCAAGCATAGTCGTGATCCAGAAAGTTACCACCAGACCGTGAGTCGATGAAGGCTTCAACCTCTACCCTAACATTGGGACCCTCAAGAATTATGGGGAGAAGGATTCTCTTCGGTTGCTCTTTGGGGGAAGAGGGGCAAGGAGAAATGGTACCCAGTAGAAGCCCCTCTACCTTTACTGGGTGTTCTTGTTTCCCGGTTTCAGGCGACAGTGACGTAGTTGGTGTTCCGGGGAGCCACAGTAGTAGCAGAGACCCTCATCTCGGCGACGTGTTCTCTCAACGGTCCGAAGCTGTTGGCTACTGATTTGCATCGGTTCGGGAGCGTCCAGCACAGGAAGAGCCAAGGGAGGAGACCTAGGAGAAGCAAGCAAGGGCAGCATTAAACAGGGATGCTGGCGCTCTTGACGTCGCTCTTGAATGCGCTGGTCCATCCGGATGCTGAGGGCAATGAGATCCTCTAGAGATGAGGGATGAACATGAGCTGCGAGATCATCCATGAGGGATTCAGACAAACCCTGCCGCGGCGAGAGCTTCATCATTCCACTGAGTCTCTGCAGCGATGGTGCGGGACTCCACCGCATATCTTGCAGTCGACCTGCGACCCTGGGAGAGATGAAACAAGCAAGAAGCGGCAGTCTCCCTACGTGCTGGGGTGTCAAAGACCTGCTGGAACTCTCGCCAGAATTTGGGGTAGTCCTGTTTAAATCAGATCTGTGCTCCCAGAGGGGAGAAGCCCAAGCGAGAGCGTCGCCCGTGATCAGGGCATAGACATAGGCCACTTTAGAACGACCTGAGGGAAACCGAGATGGGGACATCAAGAACTGGACGTCACATTGGTTCAAGAATCCCCGGCAAGTAAGGGGGTCCCTGGCATACCGGTTGGGAGGTGGAATACGTGAATCATAGTTGCCCACAGGTATTGGGGCAGGAGGGGACGGTGCAACTGGCGATTCCCGCAAGGAGAGTTTAGAAAATTCTTGCACCACGGCCGTGACTTGGTCGCCAAAAAAAATTGCCAATGATCCATAGTGACATCTTGGCCCACCTCAGGGGGGTCTGCATTTGTTGGGCTCTGCATAATGTAACACCTGTATGCCCGCAGACCTGGCCAGTCCCCAGTACTGAGGTGGGAAAGGGTATAACACGCACCCACAGCAGTGAGGGCGTGCCCGGAGTGTGGTAAGGTGCGTTGCCGGGCCTGGTGAGAAAGGGTTAACGTGATACTTGCTGAGTCCGGAGTTCCAGAAGTCCGAGGGTCAATATCCAAGAGTCGTGGGTCAGGGGCAGGAGAAAGCAGCGTAGTGAGGTCCAAAGCCGAGTCCAGGGGTATGCGAGGTACATGTAGTCAAACAAGAGCCGAGATCAAATCCAAAGGTATCCAAAGGGGGCAGGGACAGGAACAAGAGCTGTAACAGAGAACAGAGCTTGGCATAGACAGCTGCACACTGGAGCCACAGAAGAACTATGCCGAGCAAGGAAGGAGAGGGCAGACTGGGGTTATATATGCAGGAGGACCAATGGTAGCAAGGGGTGGAGCGGAGGCTTGTCTGAGTGATCACAGGGATAGGTCCAAGTGAGCAGGGAGGGAGTCAGAGAGGTGAGTAGTTTAAATCGCCTGCAGACGATGGGGGGCGGAGCCAGCGACACGGGAGGACGAGTAAGAGGATCAGGTGTGCGCACACTCTGTAAGCTTGCCGTGCGCGAGCCCCGGCCGCGCGCAGGAGGATGCGGCGTGCGCCACGGAGGAGCAGCACGGCATGGGGGCAGGAGAGGTAAGGAGCCGAGAGAGCGGGGAACTGGAGCTGACAGCCGCACTGGGAGCTGAGGTGATGGGGACCAGCTGAGAGGTGCGTGTCCCCTGATTCCTTACAGGCAGTTAATCCATTAACATGCACATATGTTAGAGATGAATGAGCTGAGGGATTTCCAACTCCATACTTCAATGGGCATCCTGCTGCGCTGGTGCCCCAATGTCTAGAGAAGTCCGGAGTTGAAAGCCTCAGAGACCCTGAAGTGTTAGGGCAGGCGGGACCAAGTAAAGTGTCCTGAACCAGTGTAAAGTGTAGGCTATTAACAAATGGTAGCCGACACCCAAACTTACTGTTGCCAGGTAAGGGGTTGGGTCCCGTATGCTAAGCAGCATAGGTGCCAAGTTAGCGCATGCTCTTAGCAGACTGGGAAGCTACCTCTGCCAGGTAGCTACTGGCAAGTATGGGATAGGCGAGAAAAGTTATTCCCAAGGAGGATTGGCTTTACAGGTTAAGGATAGGAGTCTTAAGCCTATAAGCCCGGTCTTAGTCAGATTCACCTAAGATTCAGCTAAGAAACATCTTAAGCTTCAACCAAGATCCGTTCCAGCATCAACGGAGTTCTGGAGTGTGAGAATTGCACCTCTCTTCCAGAATTCGTTTGAGCTAAGGATTTCCGAACTAATCCTATAAGAACTTACCGAAAAAAAATTCTTCGGCGGAGATACAGGGGTTGCATTCCATACCCCTAGCCAAGGACTGTTGCACGGCTCTATTCGCGCACCATCCCGCACCTGTGCAGTGGTGCCTAGAGACTTTGTTTGCAAGTTATTCGTTCCGTGGATATTATATTCCGTTTCCCCATCCCAGTAAGTGTATTTTGAGTGTAATTGTGAAGAATTGTGTGTTTGTCTTTAAAGGAAATATATTACAATTTATTTTACCCTCCTTGTTGTGCTCAATCCAGAATCCCGGTATTAATGTGTTAATAAGACTTGGTCTCCCGTGACAGGCTTATTCTAACTGGTGGCAGTGGTGGGATGCTGATTTAGCTTATAGTCTCCTGCGGGATTCTATAACATAGTGGTGAAACTCATAGATTGTGAGTTCCCAAGACAAGTGGTAACTTACACACACTTCTCAAGATCACGAGATAGTACAACTCCACTTTGCCCATAACCCTGTGCTTGCGGACTCAACATGAGTCAACGCTCAGGACGTTTCCGGTACTGGGATCGAGCTCGGATCGTGGACCGGTGTGCAGGCTATGGACTACCAACAGACAGACGGTCGGTCGGTCAAAGGTGCAACTGGAGGAGGACTTGGAAGAGAATCATGAAGCCCGAATTGCTTCACTGGAGGGGCCTGGCCCTTTAGTTGCAGTGGCAGCAGACACCAATCAGCCCGGGGTGCAGGAGGTTAATCCAGCCCTGGAGCTGCAACAACATGGGGAGGGAGCAGGTGACCACCTGGATATTGGTGACTTGGCGCCAGGGAGTGCAGAGGAGGTTTTTGCTGTGGCTGCCAGACCTGCAGCCCCATGGCTCACTGCACTCCTTGCTTCATGGGGAGAGAGGGCTACAGCAGCTGAGAGGATTCAGATGCTTGCCGCCTTGCACGGAAAAGCCCCCACTCTATCCTTGACAACGGGGAACAGGATGTTCCCCGGGTGGACCAGCATAGTTCAGCAAGTTCGTGGATGGCACTGATCAGATTGACTGTAGCGCGAAGCTCACAACAAACGAAGCGCGAACGCGGTTCTGAGCTAGGGAATAGAGTAACGCCAACCCACAGCCACGCGGGCGTGCCTAGAATGTAGATTGGTCATGCAAGACAGGTCAGGAGTATAGATGTGAGAGTAGTAGAGGGTACTTGCCGGATCAGGATTGGAGAGTAGCGGATAGTCGGGGTACGTAGCCAAGTTCAGGATTGGAGAGTAGCGGATCGTCGGGGATCGTAGTGTGAAAGCTGTAAAAATGTTACAACAAAACATTCAGTTATCAAGTGAGTTTATTCAGTGTACACAGGAGAAATCTTCTATAAAAAAGCTCTCTAACAGGTAATATAATATGATACATTTATACCCTAAAAACTAAAACATACGCCTCTTTATGAGGTCGCTTGTGCGTCCTAAAATTAACATAATTGTATAACAAAGAAACAAAATGAATATATGTAAATCAGCAAAATTGATTACATCAGCTTCAGTAACCTTTCCTCTACATAATTATCGATACTCTGTTTCAGGGTAAAAATGTGAGAAACAGTGCTTATCTCAGACTCTAGCTTATTCTACCAAGGTTTCTCATTATTGTCTGGACATTTCTCTACCTCCCATCACTCCCACATACTCCTTCCCCATCACCTCATCATTTGCAGCTGGTAAAAGATACAAAGAATCCACTGAGAGCCCAACAACTTTTCTGCTTTCTCACGTTCACACAGACAAGCTTCACAGAAATCAGCACATTACAAAATGGAAGACAGACACAACGTATTACAAATTGTATGACATTGAAAACTCATGGCAAACAAGACAAAATGGCTGACAAGACTAGTCTGCCAAAATGGCTGCTGAGATTTGAGTGCTGTTTACGTCAGACCCCCTTAATGTCCAATTTTCTCAACATTCTCAATCCCTCCTCTTTATTCTTAAAAACATTGCTTTTGAGAATTATTGGCATGCTGTTAGTCCACCTGTTAGTATTATAGTATATGCAAGTGATACAATGCTAGTTAAACCATCTCTAAATCCTCTCATTGAAGCCTTTGCTGTGTGTATTATAGTATATGCAAGTGATACAATGCTAGGTAAAAACCATCTCTAAATCCTGTTTCCTTCTACCCTTAATTAAATTAAGTGTTGACACCTAGGCAGGGAACACCCTGTGTAGAAAACCATCTGTTTGAATGTGCCTCAGATGTGCTAATTAAGCAGACAGAACCTGACAGGTGACTTGCTAGGCCCATATAAGCCCAGGTAGAACAGCTTTAGTCTGCATGCAGCCCATATCCATGTGGCACATTATAAGTGACAGGACAACTGAACAACTGAAGTTTAAAAGGAAGTTCAGAAGAAGTGAGGAAGTGGACACCCCCAACTGGCCCTGATTCCTGCATTTTAACTATTCTGGAAAGGAAGATATCATCTATACCAGACTGCATCATTACTGCTGTGATGCTGCCTTTACCATTAATATTTGCTCTGGTTTCACTTCTTCTCAAATTATGCACTTCTTTTTATCAGCCTCAATATGTCTCTAACTCTATTCATATATCTCCAACTCTAATTCCTTCATCACTTCTCTGTTCACATGAACTCTTTTCTTATCTGTGTCCTCTGACACCACACAGCTATATCCCCTGCACTAAAAAACACTCCTACAAATAATCCTCACACATCCTCTTTCTATCCATGCTTCTCCTCCTTGCTTCTGGGGATATCGCTCCCAATCCTGGTCCCTTATTCCTACATGCTCTCATCCTCGCCTGCCAATTGCAACCTCTACTCCTTCTGGTGTCAACCCCTCCAACCTCATACCCATACCACTGCCACCCTCCCTCCTCTCTCCCTTTCTCCTGTGCTCTTTGGAATGCTCGCTCCCTTTCTAACAAGTTCCTCTCTGTACATGACTTTTTTCTCTCTCACTCTCTGCTCCTATTTGCTATAACTGAGACCTGGCTCACTCAGTCTGACTGTGCTCTGGAAGCTGCCCTCTCTCATGGTGGCTTTTCTTTCTCCCACACTCCGCACCCTGATGCCAGGGTTAGAGGCGTGGGGCTCCTGCTCTCCTCTCCCTGCCATTACAGAACCCTTCCTATTCCTCCATCTCTTGCTTTTCCCTCCTTTGCGGCTCACACTGTCCAGATCATCTCTTCTCTCCCTGTCCATGTGGCGGTCATCTATCGCCCACCTACCTATACTCATCCCCCTTCTGCCTTTCTCTCTCACTTTGAATACTGGCTCTCTTTCCTTCTCTCCTCAGACTAACCTGTTCTTCTCCTTGGGGACCTAAATTGTCACATTGATGACCCGTCTCTTATACACCACCAACCCGCCAACTTTAGTTGGCGGGACGGATTGGCGTTCAAATCTCAATTCTGGAGTGCCAATCAGCAGCGAAAAGCTGATTGGGGCTACCTGAATTCAGCCGAGTTCAAAAAGTGCTGATAAGTGGCTTATCGGCACCCGGCTGCCGATAAGTTTTTATCGGGAACCAAAATTGCCGATTTTTCCAACTTATCGGCGCTTACTGATTCGGGAAGGCAATTTTCGCGAGAAAATGGCGATAAAAGCCTTTTCGGCGCTTACTGCATGAGGCCCTAAATACTTTATAATATATTTTGGAAAATATATTAGCATTTTGAAATGGTGTGCATAAAAAACATCTATCTATGGGGTAGGTACAGATATAGCCTGTTGGTTTCTCCTGCTCACCGCACTGCATCCTTTGTCGAACCTCTCCCTGCCATGAGATTTCAACAATTTGTTACGTGAGTTATGCGCGATTTAACCTGGGTTAACCGTGACCTGAAAGCGGGCAGAAATTGAAATTTAGCGTTGTCTGCATTACTGCCCACAAACTGAAGTTGGCGACCGCGAGTTATTGTGCCTTAAAATCTAATTTGATTGTCCACACAGACCCGCTGCCATTGATGGCTTTATTCACTTGACCCCTAACATTAAAGCACAGGTTAATACCTGTAATCCACAAGATCCCCCCCGCCCCCAGGTTTATCCCTGCTTCAGCACTGGTTGCTCAACCTGTCACTTATTGCTGTTCATGTGTGCATGATCCGAAATCACACAGATGTTTAGTACTGTATTGTATAGTATGTACTCTACTTCACATACAGTATATGTACGGTTGAAAACACGCGTGCCACTGTGGAAACTGGTTGAAATCCATATGTACAGTATGTGTACAGTATGTTTACTGTAAGTGACATGATGCTAGCAGCTGGGAAGGGGGGTGTGTGACACTCACTGTATATGTATGTAACATGATAACAGCAGCTAGTAGGGTATGACACTGTATGTGTACATTATGTGACATGATTACAGCCAGCAGCTAGTTGTGTGTGACCTTCCCTGTATGTGTATGTTACATGATGCTTGCATTGGGGGGAGACACTGTATTTGTACAGTATGTGACCTGATGCCAGCCAGCAGCTAGGGGTTTGTGACCCTCACTGTATGCGTATGTTACATGATGCCGATAGCTGGAGGGGTGTGACACTGTATGTGACATGTAGCCAGTGTGTACACAGTACTGCACATTAAATGACGAATGATGTTCAAAGGATGGTATACAGTACAGTAGGTTACCACATTGATACTCAGTGTGTTTATTGCTTACTGTATATCCTAAAGCACATTTCATGTAATGCATATGTATACTGTTTCAACACAAACAGGTGAAAGCGCTATTGGCCTTCACACTGGCAGGGGGGTTTCTTATAACTTTTATTTACTATATTTCTAGTCTTTTTTCAAGATTTAAAATTAGATATTTAAATATATATACAGTCATGTGAAAAAGAAAGTACACCCTCTTTGAATTCCATGGTTTTACAATATCAGGAAATAGGGCTCGATGCATTAAGCACCGAAAAGGTACTCTCGGCAGGGGTTCAATATCGGCATGATTTTGGCGTGTTGCCTCGCAGTATGCAGGAAGGGCCGATTCATTTTCGAATCAAGGCAAAAAACTTGTTCCCACAATGGCGATTATTTGCCGATGAGATGCAAGTGTACCGGTGAGCTTGGAGATGACCTGATATGTTCGCCAATGAGAGTTGTTTCTGAATCGGCCGAGACAAGTATTTTCTTGATTGAGCGGCCCATTTAAAGGCTGCGTTTATTTCAATTCATTCTCTGTGTTGTTGGGAGAGAGAGAGAGAGAGACAGACAGAGCAGGGCAATTTGCATATTTCATATGAGATAGTTGCTGTGTTTTATGATTGATTTGTCCTGTGTTGTTTTGTTTACATATTTTTGTTAGTGTCAGTTTGAAAGTGCTGATTGAGCTTGAAGTTTCAATATTTTTTCTGTTATTTGTGAGTGCTAGAAGTATGGCCGAGAGGCGTGTGAGGAGTGATGCTGGTGTGAGTGGTAGTGGTAGTCGTGTGAGTATGCGTGTGAGTGAACGTGGGAGTCAGGGGAGTGATGGTGGTGTGAGTGCTGTTGGTGGTGTGAGTGCTGGTGGTGGTGGGGTGTCTGGTGGTGGTGGGGTGTCTGGTGATGGCGGTGGGATGTCTGGTTGTGGTGGGGTGTCTGGTGGTGGCGGTGGTGGTGGGGTGTCTGGTGGTGGCGATGGTGCTGCATTCCTGCAGTGTCTTCCATTGGAAGAAGGAGAGTCCAGCCAGCAGCAGCAAAGCTCAGTGGCTGGACGTGGTCGGAAGAAACGTGTTGAGGGGCCACGTAATCCACATTTCAATGAGGAGGAAAACAGAGTCCTTGTAACTGGGATTTTGGAGCACTATGACCATCTGTATCGACATTTAGTAGGTAAGAAAATCTTTCCATTGATTGTTCAAATTGTTTTTCTCGTATCTGATGTGTACTTGCGTGTACTGACTGATCCGTGTGGTTGATTTGAAGTGCTGGTTGTTTAATGTGTGTGCCGTTAGAACCAGAAGCAGTTTGAACAAGGAAGAGGTTAAACAGGGTATAGTATATTGAAGTACAGTTTACTGTTAGTACTTATAAACTTCATAGTTGCTAGAATGAGCAGGATTGGAAATGCCACTCAATGCACATCTTGCCACATGTATGTGCACTTGGAATAGCTGTTCCAAGGAGCATACTGCTGTGAGAGGTGTGAGCAGGTGGTACTTTAGAATAAGAGATTGCTGATCTGAAGAGGCATACCCCTCCTGCATTTTCAGGAACTGCATTGCCATGATATAGTGAGCCAATTAAAGTGTGCTTTTAAGTGACAAGTTATAGTTAGACTATAGTTAATATACTTACTTTCTTCATGCAAGACCAATAACCTCAGCTGATATGACATGGATCTAATTGCATTCTCTTCACAGGTATGTTCCTGATGTGCAAGACCTGTTTAAAAGATTGACTGTGGCCTTTAGCACTGATTTAAGTTAGTATGTTTGAATATCAAAAGGTGTTTTTTCCCCTCTTAACGCTGTGCTGTTAATTGAACAACTGGAACAAGCTGATTTATTGGGGAGGGGGAGGGTCATGTGACTGCTTTAGCTGTATAAAACTAATACCCCTCCTACATTTCCAGGAACTGCATTGCCATGATATAGTGAGCCATTTAAAGTGAGCTTTTAAGTGACAAGTTATAGTTAGACTATAGTTTGACTAGAGGTGACTGGTGACTGCATCTTTCTGCAAACTCTTTTACTCACGACAACAAACAGTAAGCTATTCAGATCACACTATGATCCCATTCTTGCTAACCTGCATATTTTAACCCCCCACCCCTTTCCAAATTATTTCACTGCAGCCTCTCCCAAAACTGACTGCACAATACACTGAAACCCTGAACTGACTCTAGCATTGCAATGCACCAAAACATTTGACAAGGAACAGGCACACCCCTGCTGTTTAGTCTGCACACACTCACTTTGTTCACAACAGCTCCTTGCAGCATTGCCTACCTCTGGCATAATGAACTTGCTATGTATCTTAACTTTTTTCTTTCTCCTGGCCTCATGGAGATGTTACTCCCTCTATCCACTACAAACTCCTCCATCCTAGCCCACGCCCAACATCACCATATACCCTGGACTACTCAAAAGCCTTGCACTATCTACTGAATGTTGGTGGAGAACTCTAAAAAGCAGCACACCAACCACTGCTCACTCTAATGGCAAACACCACAAATTTACAACCTGCAAACAACTACCCAAATTCCTACTCGTACTGTTACTCTCTTTAGCAGGTGATATTGAACCTAACCCAGGTCCTCCCATTTCAGCTCTGTCCCATGCCCCTGAGAATTCCAGCTTTAAATTCCAAAAAGGGCTATCTGTCGCCCATATAAATATCATGAGCCTGCTGCCCAAACTGGACGAACTAAGGGCAAGGTGCCTTATGCATAAACCCAAAGCCATCATTCTTACACAAACATGGCTATCCCCTAAAACTCCTGATGCAAATATCGCCATTCAGGGATACTCCATTTTTAGGAGAGATAGGTCAAAGAGAGGAGGAGGGGTGTTATTTTTTATTTCAGACACCTTACAATTTACACTGTTAAATTGCCCACCTAGCCCACCCTCTTTTGAAATTCTAGTTGGCAAAATCTGCCTCCCCTTTTCTAAGCCAATCTTGCTTGATGGCATCTACCGCCCCCCTAAAGCCCCTCTACAATCCCTGACTGATATCACCCAATTTCTTGGCTCCATTTCCTCTCTGAATGAGAAGAGTGAGCTGCTAGTTCTTGGGGATTTCAACTTCAAAATCCAGATACAACTCAAGTCACTTAACCTATCGCAACTCATTTCCCAACCTACACGGATAAACCTGAAATCGCATAACAATTCCTTGCTAGACTGGATTCTCTCCTCAAACCCCAGCAGAATCCAATCCTCTGGCATCCTTCCTGACATTTTCAGTGACCATGCAATAGTGTACTGTGTAAGGAAAATTAAACCGCCCCAATCAAGCCCTAAAGTTCTCCTCACTAGAACATTTAAAAACTTTAACCCACAACAGTTTCTGGATGACCTTACCAACTGCCCATGGCACAGAATCGATTTAATTCCCGACCCTGGTTCTGCACTCGACTATTTCCAATCCGAGTTCTTAAAACTCTGTGATACCCATGCTCCACTATGCAAAATAAGGGTACTGGGGGCCCACCTTCCATGGGTTACAACTGACCTTATTGCACTCTACCAGCTCAGGGATACCTTGTGGAAAAGCTACAAAGTAACTGGCACTACACAGGCGGCACACTTTATTTGAGTGTGGCTCATTCCGCAAGCCGGGATATGTCTCGGCTTGCGAGCCGCACTCCCTCGGCGTGCCGCGCATCACCGATGCGCGGTCACGCGTCATCGGGTGCCTGTGCCGCCTGTACGCGTGCCCAGGGCTCCCCGAGGGAGCCCTTGTGTCGCGCGGATGTGAGGACGGTGGCGGGACGTTCCGGGGGACCCGGCGGACCCGGTGAGGAGAGGGGGAAGCCCCGATCGGCGGGCCTCTCCTCCGAGGCTTCGGCGCGCGCCCGGGACATCCCAGCGCGCGCCAGGTTACTGTCGCGGCCGAGACCGGGCAAATGCTCAAATAAACTCGGCCGCGACAGTACCAAGGATCTCAATCACTACAGATGCATGCGGAACATGTGCACAAGGCAAACAAGGCATGCAAAAGCACAATATTACTCTGACAATCTCCACCAAAATACAACAAACCCAGCTAACTTCTGGAAGGTTATCAATAATATATTCCAGGCTCCTAACCATCAACAACCAAGTAATATCACTAAGGGGGATATTACTCTGACAAACTCCACTGACATTGCAAATGCATTCAATGATTACTTTGTGGGGTGTGCCACTAACTAATTAGCAAAACGCAGCCCAAACCACAAACCTGAATCTCATCCTGGGAGTACCCCTATAGTCCCACCCCCTCCCAACACTGCCCACAATTTTCAATTTGGCCCAGTATCTGAAGAGGAGATTATACAAGCACTCCTCAAACTAAAACTAAGCAGCCAATGTGGACCTGACTTACTACAATCTAGGTTCCTACGACTTGGTGCCCCAGCCATTGCCAAACCAATTGTGTCCATAGTCAACTCTATCCTGTCTGCAGGCCATATCCCTAAGACCTGGAAAACTGCCAGAGTTGTCCCAATCTTCAAAAGTGGGGACAAAAACACTGTCTCAAACTACAGGCCAATCTCACTTCTCCCAATTCTGTACAAAGTCATTGAAAAATGTGTCCACTCCCAATTAAGCGATTTCTATACCAAGACAAATTTCCCTAGCCAATTCCAATCTGGGGTTCGTCCCAAACACTCCACCGTAACTACCCTGTTAAAAGTTTGCAATGAAATCCAGTGTGGAATGGAACGGGGACAACTCACTGGTGCAGTATTCCTAGATGTTGCAAAGGCTTTTGACACAGTTGATCATGCTATCCTGCTTAACAAACTCCAGAGCTCTGGAATAGGGAAGCATGCTTTAAACTGGTTTCAGTCCTACCTATCAGGAAGATCCCAACATGTGTCCATCTCAGACTCTAACTCCAACCAGAGGAACCTGACGAAGCTTATTGCGAAACGCGTTGTTCCCTGCCGGAGCTCATTGAGAGAGGGACCCAGCACACTGCAGGACATCCGGTACAGGTCCCCTCTTCCGGTTCCGCTGCCGGACGCGCCAGTGAGAGCAACAACGGAGGAGGAGACCGTGCAGGAGTGTACCGAGCGGCTGAGGCTGGGCAATTTTATTTGCCATCAAGTGTGAGTGTTTTTCTTCTGTTTGCTTTATTTTCATTTTAATTCATTGTGTCATAGATTGTTTTATATATATTTTTTATGTCCACCACATGTGTGCATTTTTTATGCTCATGTCTCCACTGTATACCCATTAAAGACCCTTTCTACTGTTGCACACACTCTTTTTTTGATCATCTGGGAAACGGGGAGAGGAGACACTCACACACTACACCCATCGGGGGATAATTCTGCTGAGACAACCAGACACCATCCATACAGGACATCACCCTCTGAGGACAAGGACTCACATCAGGCCGTGTGAGTTTTATGTATATTGAGACTCGAGTATATGAGTCTGTAATAATCCACTACAGTCAGCGTTGAGGGAGAGACACCACACAAGCCCGTGTGAGTCACTGAATCCATAATTTTATGTATTCTTTGATTAGATAAAGTGGAAAATTAATATCAACCCTTCCAGCGTTATCCTCCTCCCATACCCATCCGTACCTTCCTCCCCCCCCTCCCCTCCCCCCCCACATCCCCCACATGTGTATTTAATGCACTGATACTATTTTTATCTTCATTCTTCTATTCCATCAGGTTCCATCGATATCGTGAGGTCCATGAGGTTTGCGCTGACCATCTTCACACCACCACTGCCACGCTAAGAAGGAGACGGGGTTCCCTTCTCCAAGGTCAAGCAGCAACCACAAAACCATCAAAATGGGCCAGTATATATTTCTATATACTCTTTTACACCACGAACACATTTATACAATACTATTTTTATTTTTAATAGCTAAGGCGTTGCAACATTTTTTCAGCCACAAATTCTAGGGAGCGCCCCAGTTCAAACAACCTCTAACTCCAACCCCCTGGATATCACCTGTGGTGTCCCGCAAGGCTCTGTTCTGGGGCCGCTACTCTTCTCAGTGTTCATTAATGATCTTCCCACAGCTTGTAAGGAAGCCTCAATACACATGTATGCAGACGACACAATCCTAAATGCACACAGCCATAGCCTCTCTGACCTTCAACACATACTTCAGTCTGACTTTTTGAGACTCGAAAAATGGATTTCCCAAAACAAACTGTTTTTAAACACTGACAAGACTGTAACAATGGTATTTGGGACAAAGACTAAATTTTTAAAGCTTCCAGTGACTGAGCTCCTGATTAGAACCAACGCTAACACCACCCTAACCCCTGTCACTAGTTTTAAATACCTGGGCTTATGGTTTGACTCCCACTTAACATTCGGGATGCACATTGATACCCTGACAACCAAGACCTATGCCAAACCAGGGGTACTTTACAGGAACAAATCCTCCCTAAGTCTCCTGGTCAGAAAGCGTATCGCATAGCAGATGCTAATGCCAATTATTGACTATGGAGACATAGTATATGGCTCGGCACCTCAAACCCACCCTAGAAAACTTGACACCCTCTACAATTCAATTTGTTGTTTTGTTCTCTAATGCAACTACAACACACATCACTGCGATATGCTCAAAGAACTAGAGCACTAGAGTCTAGGCGCAAAGTTCACCTTTCCTGTCTTGCCTTTAAATTCTTCATGGGCAAGCTAACCAGCTATCTGAACAAGCTCCTCACCCCTACCACTTGCAGCACTTATCACCTGAGATCAGACTCCAAAAGACTTTTCATGGTCCCAAGTCTCAACAAAGTATCCGGACGTTCCTCCTTCTCCTACCGTGCATCCCAAAACTGGAACAACCTACCAGAGACTCTCACATCCACCACCAGTTTAAGTTCTTTCAAATCTAAGGCTGTCTCACATTTTAATCTGGTCTGTAACTGTTTCATACGCCCATAATATAAATTTTCTTTAACTGTGCACGCAATGTCTTATATATAATGTATACCCTGTTCATTTATGTAACTGTATTTGTAACCATGTAATTTGTTTTACTCTGTGCCCAGGACATACTTGAAAACGAGAGGTAACTCTCAATGTATTACTTCCTGGTAAAATATTGTATAAATAAATAAATAAACTTGCAATATTGAGGGACATTGGCAATCTTGAAAGGGAATTAGAGCTCACTGAGCAGGCCCTTGCTTCGACTAGTGGTGCAGATGGTGGCGCTGTTAGTGAGGAGCAGGTAGGTAGCTTGGTTGCCATTAGTGAGGAGCAGGTAGTTACCTGGGTGACAGTTAGAAGTGGAAGCAGGGGCAATAGGGAGAGGCAGGTCATTTCTGAGCTGACACATCCCAATAGATTTGCCGTGTTGGTGAAGATATTGGGAATGTCGGGGCAGAAATGGCAAGGCTGGGGGAGACTAATTCCTCTAGCCGCCAGAGGAATAGTTCCTCCAGCACAGTGGGGACTCAGGATGCTCAGATACAAAGAAAGATTGTGGTGGTAGGGGACTCCATTATTAAGAAGGTAGATAGGGCAATCTGTTGCCGTGACCGCATGAACCGAACAGTTTATTGTCTCCCGGGTGCTCGGGTTCGGCACATTTCAGATCAGGTAGACAGATTGTTGGGGGGCTGGGATTGACCCGGCAGTCTTGGTACACGTTGGCACCAATGACAAAGTTAGAGAAAGATGGAGGGTCCTAAAAAATGATTACAGGGATCTAGGACAAAAGCTTAAGGCAAGGACCTCCAAGATAGTATTTTCTGAATTACTACCAGTGCCATGCGCTACCGCAGGGAGACAGTCAGAGATCAGGGAGGTTAATGCATGGCTAAGAATGTGGTGTAGGAAGGAGGGGTTTGGGTTTTTAGAGCACTGGGACTCATTTTCTGAGAGGTGCCATCTATATTCTAGGGACGGATTGCACCTCAATGAAGAGGGATCTTCTGTGCTAGGGGGGAGAGTGCTAAAAAGGTTGGAGGAGATTTTAAACTAGGATGGAGGGGGGAGGGGAATGAAACAGATGATGAACTAAATGGAATAGAGGAGGATACAAGGTGGTATGGAGGTAGAATGGGGGCAAGTGCGAGTTTGTCAAGTAGTGAGACACCTATAGTAAATACAGATAATACTAGAAAACTTCTAAAGATTAAACCAAGTGGACACAGAAAGGAAGGAACAGATAAGATAATAGTACAGGCTGAAAAAAAACTTAAATGCATGCTTGCTAATGCAAGAAGCCAGACGAGACTTTGCTCTCGATCCCAACCTCAAGGTAAAATCGGGGAGCTTGAATTAATAGCTACAAGGGAGCAGTATGATATCATAGGCATTACTGAAACATGGTGGGATGAAACTCATAACTGGACAATTAATTTAGACGGTTATTCCCTTTTTCAGAAGGATCGAACAAATAGAAAGGGAGGTGGAGTATGTTTATATGTTAAACCGGATCTAATCCTATTATAAGGGATGATGTTTATGAAGGGAATAATGAAAATGTAGAGACTTTGTGGAGAGAAATTAGCAGTGGAGGTAAAAGTATTAAGAAAATGTTTGTGGGAATATGCTACTGTATAAACCACCAAATATCTGTGAGATTGAGGAAGCTAAAATACTTTTGCAAATGGAAAAGGCATCAAAACTGGGTCATGTTTGCCTAATGGGGGATTTTAATTATCCAGACATAGACTGGGGCAATGAGATTAGCATTACAAAAAAGGAAACAGGTTTTTGGGGGTGCTTAAAGACAATTATATGACCCAAATTATTGAGGAACCAACCAGGAGAGGGGCAGTTCCGGATTTGGTCATATCAAACAATGTAGAAGTAATAACAAATATTCAAGTCCTGGAATATTTGGGTAACAGTGATCATAACATTGGCCCATTTGAAATAAATAATCAAAAAACAGATTACTTGGGTTCAACAAAGACTTTAAACCTTAGAAAGGCAGATTTGAATAAACTGAGGTCTAATCTACAGTAGTAGTAATACAATGGGATGATGTTTTTGCAGGGAAAAGGTAGAAGATAAATGGGCAGTCTTTAAAACATTGTTAGAAAAGCACACTTATCAGTGTATAACCTTGGGTAATAAGTATAAAAGATATAAGTCAAAACCAATGTGGCTAAATAAACAGGTAGTGTTGGAAATGGACAAGAAGAGGAAGGCGTTTAGATTATTTAAGTCAGAAGGGACGGAGACATCATATCAGAATTATAAGGAATGTAACAAAAATTGCAAAAGGGCAATCGAATTAGCAAAAATGGATAATGAAAAAAAGATTACAATAGAAAGTAAGGTCGACCCTAAAAAGTTCTTTAAGTACCTTAATAACAAAAAAATGTGAAAAGAAAATATAGGACCCTTTCAGTGTGAGATGGATAGGCAGATTATTGTTGTGCACCTCACATCATTCTCCCCCCTGCACCTCACATCATTCTCCCCCCCTGCACCTCACATCACTATCCCCCCTGCACCTCACATCACTCTCCCCCCTGCACCTCCCTTCACTCTCCCCCCCTGCACCTCCCATAACTCTCCCCCCCTGCACCTCACACACACTTGCCCTACCTCCAATCACACCCCCCTACCTCCAATCAGCCCCCCTACCTCCAATCACACACCCCCACCTCCAATCAACCCCCCCCTACCTCCAATCACCCCCCACCTCCAATCACCCCCCCACTTCCAATCACCCCCCCCACCTCCAATCACCCCCCCACCTCCATTCACCCCCCCACCTCCAATCACCCCCCCACCTCCAATAAACCCCCCCTACCTCCAATCACCCCCCACCTCCAATCACCCCCCCACTTCCAATCACCCCCCCCACCTCCAATCACCCCCCCACCTCCATTCACCCCCCACCTCCAATCACCCCCCCCACCTCCTATCACCCCGCCCCCACCTCCAATCACACCCCCTACCTCCAATCACCCCCTACCTCCAATCACCCCCCCGCACCTCCAATTACCCCACCCCTCACCTCGAATGACCACCCCCCCTGCACCTCCAATGACCCTCCCCACACCTCCAATAATCACACCCCCACTGCACCTCCAATGACCCCCCCCTGCACCTCCAATGACCCCCCCCTGCACCTCCAATGACCCCCCCTGCACCTCCAATGACACTCCCTGCACCTCCAATGACACCCCCTGCACCTCCAATGTCCCCCCCCTGCACCTCCAATGACCCCCCTGCACCTCCAATGACCCCTCCCCTGCACCCCCAATGACCCCCCCTGCACCGCCAATGACCCCCCCTGCACCTCCAATGACCCCCCCTGCACCTCCAATGACCCCAACCCCTCCCTGCACCTCCAATGACCCCCCCCTCTCTACCTCGGTTTGCTCGGAGGAGGAGGCAGAGAAGGCAGGACTGCATGCACGTGCGCATTCTAGCAGGCAGCAGGCACGGAAGTGCCTCAATGCTAGAGCTCGCTGCTGCCTGCAGTTCTCTGAGTGGGCTGATTCGGGAGGGGGAGAGCGGGCTGGTCCGGGAGGGGGAGAGCGGGCTGATCCGGGAGGGGGGAGAGCGGGCTGATCGGGGAGGGGTGAGAGCGGGCTGATCGGGAGGGGGGAGAGCGGGCTGATTGGGGAGGGGGGAGAGTGGGCTGATCGGGGAGGGGGGAGAGTGGGCTGATCGGGGAGGGGGGAGAGTGGGCTGATCGGGGAGGAGGGAGAGCGGGCTGATCCGGGAGGGGGGAGAGCGGGCTGATCGGGGAGGGGGGAGAGCGTGAGCGGGCTGATCGGGGAGGGGGGAGAGCGTAGGGGAATGGGAGTGAACTCGGGAGGGAGGGTGAGAGCGGAAAGCCCCAACAGCATTATATTTATATATTTATTTATTTATGTAGTGTGGGGCTGTTGTGTGTGTATTTTTTTATTGTGGGTAGAGGGGGTGGGTGAAGGGGGTATTTGCCCCAACAGTGGTTTGTTTAGGCTTGCGGGTGGGTAGCGGGAGGGCTTAACCCCTTCATGACCGTAGCGGTATTAACCGCTAAGGTCATGAAGGGGTTAAGTGCACCCGCAACCCCCCGCAAGCCCTAAACAGCCACCAAGGGCCAAATACCCCCTTCATCCACCCCCGCTACCCACAATAAACCTGGCACGGCTGTTTAACCCCTTCATTGCCTTAGCGGTTAGCCTCTAAGGTAATGAAGTGGCCTTTAAATGCATTTTTCCTGCCTCGGATGCATGCCGGGGGGCTCCGGTGCTGGTATTAATGGGTATCAGCTCCGGAGACCACCGGCATCAATCACAGGCAGGAAAAAGACCTGATTTTTTCTAAGTGTCGACCTTGCCGATGCTTCTACACCACCAACTTGCCAACTTGCCAACTTTAGTTGGCGGGCTGGATTGGCAATCAAATCTCAATTCTAAAGTGCCGATCAGCAGCACAAAACTGATCGGGGCTACTAGAATTCAGCTGTTTTCAAAAAGTTCTGAAAAGTGGCTTATCGGCACCCGCATACCGATAAGTTTTTATCGGGAACAAAAATTTACGATTTTGGCCACTTTTCGGCGCTTACTGATTTGGGAAGGCAATTTTGGCAAGAAAATGGTGATAAAATCCTTTTCGGCGCTTACTACATGAGGCCCCAGGTTTGCACCGAGGGGATAGTTGTTCCAAATAAAATTGTCTTCCCATACGCCCATGAAAATGTTGGCGTAACTCGGTGCAAACCTGGTTTCCATGGCCGTCCCACATGTCTGTAAAAATCCTTATTGAAACTAAAAAAGTTATGTCTTAAAATGAACTTAATGTCAGAAACAAGAAATGACCTAAATTCTGAAGATAAGTCAGGGTTTTCTTCCAAAACTCTACCAGCAGCATGACATCCCTTTTGAAGGTCAATTGTTGTATATAAAGATGTCACATCTCCTGTAACCCAGATAAAATCTGGTTGCCATTCTATGTCCCCTAAGGTCTGCAGCACGTGGGTGGTATCCCTCAAATAAGATGGAAGCTTCACTACATACATTTGTAGGTGGTGGTCGAAAAACTGCAACAAGTTGGATGTCAGAGATTGGATTCCGGAAATTATTGGACAGCCTGGAGGTGTTTGTCGGCATTTATGTAATTTTGGGATTATGTAAAACAGAGGGATACGTGGATATTTAGTATTTAAAAAATCTAATTCTTTTTTGATTATAATCTGTTGTCCTAACCCATATTCCAAATATTGGGACAGTTCCTCTTGGTATTGTGCCATTGGATTTGAGGGGAGTAGTTGGTAGGTCATAGCATATCCTAGGATCCGATAGGATTCCATCATATAATAATTTTTGTCCATGACCACCAACCCCCCCCCAACACCACATTTTTTCCGCCGGTTTGATAACTATATCTTCATTCCTTTGTAAATTAGTTACAGCTCTTTTCTCTTCTGTGTTCATGTTATCCTTTGAGATTTTAAAGGCTCTACTTTGTACTTCTAAGTCATCTAACATCATTTCAGCAAAGGTGTTGAACAAGGGACCGCAGGCATGTTTAGGAAAAAAGGTTGATGGCCTTCTAAATGGTATAGTGTTCTTGTCTAGATTTGTTACATTGTGTACTTGTGTAGTGTTAGTATTAGCTTGGCTGGTTATGCCATCTTTGATAAAATATTTTTTAAGTGCTAATTTTGTAACGTATTTGTGGACATCTATATATAGCTGAAAGCTATTAGGACCATTAACTGGTGCAAAAGACAGTCCCTTATTAAGGACCCTCTTTTCAACCTCAGACAGAGCACATTTACTGATGTTAAAATTGTTTGATTTCACTGACTTACATGTGATGTTTGTCTCTTCTTGATTCTGCACCACCTCTTTTCTCTGTTGCATTTTTTTGCTTTTTGGTGTTGGAGCCTAAGTCGTTTCCTAATTGTTTGCCTATTGTTAAATCTCTCAGTGGAGGTCTGTCGCTTTCTTGTCTCCAATCTAAAAATGATAATGATGGTTTAGAGTCTTTGGAACAATGGGATTGTTCTTCCCCTCTGTATTGTGTAAGTGGTTGATATTTATTAGCGTGAGTGAAATCCTTATTTTCGTATCTTTTATCCCTACTTTTGGACCTCCTTCGTTCCTTAGGCAAATTAGAATTAGCATAATGTGAACTGCTATTAAATGTAGATACTCTTGTCCTTGAAAGAGATTTGTGCCTACTCCTAGATCTCACAGATCTTAGTGCATGGCTCTGGTTCTGTGAATTTTCTGCTTTGGGCAGGTGACGGTGATCTACCTCTATAATTGGTGATAGAATGTGGTTTTGGGGTCTGAACAACAATTGGTAGTTTACCTTTGTTTGTTGGAGATTTCCTTTCTCTCTGAACCGATGGTGATCTATGCCTATGGGTACTGTTATTATTACCCTGTTCTTGTTCTTCTGTATGGTTATATTTATTTGGACGTTGATAGTCCCTTCGCCCCCTTGATTGTACGGTATATTTCTTTATCTTTATTTTCTTCCTCCAATTCCTATAACAGCCAGTCTCGTAATGAGTTTTGCCTCTAAAAAACTTTCTTTGCTTGACACTACTAACTTCTTTATCAAGCTGGTTTATTCTTTCTATGATCTTAAGTTCTAGGGATGGTAAGTCTTTATTATCTTTGTGATATTCTAATTTCTCCTTGATGTGTGTTATCTCATCCTCTATCTTTTTAAGAGACTGTTTCCTATGGGCTATCAATAGCTTCATCATTTCAAATGTGCAATTGTCCAATGCTCGAGTCCATTCTTTTAAGAATGAGTCGCTATTAAAATCTAAGGTGGGCATTAAAAAAATTCTCAAGCCTCTAGGTATACGATTGCATTCTAAATATTTTTCCAAAAATGCTGTGTCCCATATCTGTTTGGTTTCACTAACCAATAGTTTTTCTATTCGGTCAAAAACTATATTTAAAATTTCTGATGTTTCGCTGACTTCCTCCATGTGATCAGATGATTGAAATATTCTATCTATCACTAAATGCCTGTTAAGGCGTGTTTTAAAAATATTGCTCATATTGAGCTAGTGATAGAGCTGCTAGAACTTGTGGGTAAACTGTGAATTGTGAAACAAAAAAGGTTTGCTGCGCTAATCAAAAAATGTTATGAAACTATGTGTATGTGACAGTGCATACAAAAAAATATTATAATTAAACACAATTAGTGAGTATGTTCTACCCGCTGCCAAGCATAGGTAACTCTGACTACCCTAGCCAGATACAATACTACAAGACAAAATGTTACCAAACGGCACCAGCGGAATTAAAATAATTAACCTTAATACAAGGTGTTAATGTGACAAACAAAGTTAGTGTCCGCTACTACCAGAAAGTCCTTGGTACAGTGCAATAGCAGGTAAGTCCAATATATGGTGACTCTAATTGGTGGTCAATCCAGTGGATACCGCATATGTGGAAATAAAAATAAAACAATATACTGTAGTGCAACACTGTTTGAATAACAAATACAATTGATACTATAAATAGCGCTAGACCAATTAAACAGTGCAGTGCACAAAATGACAATAAAAGTGACAACAAATGTCACAAAGTGGAAGCTGCCCGGTTATCTAATGTGGGGAATATCTCAAATAGTCACCAAAAAACAATACATGATACAAAAAAATAGAAATAAACCTTGGCGCATGTGTGCTGTGAATATAACAAAATTGCAATAAATAAATAATAAGTCCTCAAAGGACATAACAATGGTGGTGATTGAAGGAAAATGTCCTTTCTTCTAAATGATGATAAAGCTGAAATGAACTCAGTCCTCAATGTGTGGTATATGTTCCTCTTCACAGCAACTGCTATCCTGTTCAGTGAAACATAAAACAGGGACACAACATTGCGCAGTAACGTTTTTAGCAATGAAGCCCTCTTATGTAGATGTCCCAAAATAATGCCTACTTACTAGAAATAGGAAGACAGCGTACGGTGGAGAGAAACTGTATGATGAGCCTTCCGAATCCAATCTTTTTCCAGGGTAACGTGAACCCCACGTGATGTCCCTGGTTCGGATGGATATCAAAGAAAGGACCCTCTTTCACAGAAAAAATGTTTTAAGGATCTGCTTCAATACTCCTATACTTAGATCTCCATAGCATGGGATAAAAAGAGAAAGAGAATTGCGCAATATCGTTTAAACTTTAATAACACATCCTCGTTTGAACAGAAACATACTCACAATGTTTCTGTAAGTTAAAAGCATTTGATAGAGGTGCCTAAATAGGCTTGATGCCACTGCACAGTCTCTGACAGTCCCGGTTACTCTGTGTGCATTCCACGTTGTTTCCGGCGCACAGCGATGACGTCACTGTCCCTGTGTCAGATGGATCACAAGTCCGGCACCTCCTTTGGCTCCTCCCAGTCTCTCTCTGCATTTGATATTTTTCTTTTTTCTTGTTCCTCCTCTCTTCCCTCGAAGTCGTCTGCTCTTGATCTTTTCCTCTCTACCTGTCTGGGTTCTCGCCAACCTCTTCTGTTCTCCCTCCTGTTTTCCTGAAAAGGTTTGTGGCCTCTGCGTTGCTCTGGGGGATCAGGCAGGGCCAGGCTCCTGTCTCACATGTTGCTGCAGTATATTATACTTGGCACACTCGTGGGAGTAGGGCAAGCTCCACCCTACGCCCTTTTTTCCCATTCTGCAAACTCCGGGCAAATCGGGGATTGGCGGGTTAAATGTTCCCATGGAGGGGATTGGGCACACATGTTAGGGATAGGACTGTCAACCTTATAAACCTGCCTGCCGAACTATCCCTGGTGTGATTCATGATTTCTTCAAGTGTAGTTCAAGATCCCGTACAAGTACAGCGGCAGCGGTTCTGGAACACAAGGGGTTAAAACATTGTAACCAAGGATTTACCCCTACTTCAGGAATTTGTTAGCGCTGGGAATCTCGGAATGAACCCCAACGAACCAGAAAAAAACTTTTTACATTTGGTGGAAATATCGGGCAGGAAAGTTTTGACCTAGCCAAAAGGATTGTAACCTAGAGACTTTGTTTTTAAATTTTTCGTTCAAAGGACAATTTATTTTGTTTCCCCATCCCAGTAAGTGTTTACTAAGTGTATTCTGAGGTTGTCGTGTGTTTGTCTATAAAGGAAATAAATTATCATTTATTTTGCCTGCCTTGTTATGCTCAATCGAGAATCCCAAAAATATAAAATTGTTGATAAGTACTGGTCCACCGTGACAGGCTTATATTAACTGGTGGCAGCGTGTGTGATACTGATTGAGCCTATGCTATACTCTCCTGCAGGATTCTGTAGTATATTGGGGGACCTCATGGCTTGCAAGCTCCCCAGACAAGTGGCAACTTACACACACTCCTAAAGAGCACAAGATATTTCACTGTCCCCTTTGCCCATACCCCGATTGCACCATGAGTAAACGCTCAGGAAGGTTCCGATCCTGGGACCGGGTTCAGATCGTGGAGAGATGTACGGGATATGGACTACTAACAGACGATTGGTCGAAGGGTCAGCTGGAGGAGGACTTGGAGCTGCATGAGGCCAGGATGGGCCCACTAGAGGGGCGTGGCCCCGTAGCTGCTGTGACAGCGGATGCTAGTCAGCCCAGAGTGCAGGAGGTCCCTCCAGATCCGGGGCTGCAAGGACATGGGGAGGGTGCCAGTGACCACCTGGATATTGGTGGCATGGCGCCAGGGAGTGCGGAAGGGGTAGTCACTTCGGCTGCCGGACTTACCATTCCTGGGCTCACTGCACTTCTTACTGCATGGGGAGAGGGGGTTAGCACTGCAGATTGTGTACAGCTTCTGGCAACAGTGCATGAAAGAACCCACCACTCTCAACTTGTAAACGGGGAACAGGAGCTTCCCCGGGCGGACCACCACAGCTTCAGCAAGTTTCTGGATGGCACAGATAACATTGATGCATTTCTCAACAACTTTGAGACGCAGTGTTCCCAGTTCCAAATTCCAAGAAGGGACTGGGTGGTTAGACTGCGACCACTGTTATCTGGTAAAGTCAAACGGATAGTGCAGGGTATTCCACACATGGATGCCAATGACTACGGGCATGTGAGAAGTAGATTGCTGACCCAGAAGCATACAGGGGCAACTTCCGAATGGGGGAGGTACACCCTGGGGAGTCCTTTGCTGACTATGCGGCCTTATAGCCTAACACGGGACTCTTTGGGCAGAGGGGAATGGGGTTACAAAATTCCATACCATACTGGACTTGATGTTTCAAGAGCAGCTACTGCAGCGGCTCCTCTCAGCCATGAGGGCATGGGTCTTTGATCACAAACCTGAGACCTATGAGGAGGCTACAATGATGGCTGACGAGTATGTGGCCAGCAGGGCTGCAATGGATGAAGCAGCAGCTCAAAAATGAGTGGTCCGCGTGGCCAAGGGTGCAAAACTACCCCTCAGTGGACACCCAAACCTGCAGCAGCAGTTAACACACACTAGGCTGCAGAGTTTAAACATGAGAGGCAGTGTTTTTCCTGTAACAAGGTCGGACATCTCAGGCCAGACTGTCCGAACCGGGATCGGTACAAGGGACCCAATCAGGGGCAACGATTTCCAGCTGCATGGCCAGACGTCCATGTGCAATTGGCATACACAGAGGAGCCAAGCACAGCCCTGGAGACATCCCACAGAGGAATGTCAACGGGAGAACGAGCACTTGCCGCCTCGGGACCAGCAGCGGAGATCGGGGGACATCAGGTTGCACGAGTCTGGATGCAGCCCAACGATGTCTGGCAGAAGCATCTACAGAAGGTGACCATCGGGGACCAGCAGGCGGATGGCTTGCTGACTCCAGTGCCACCGTGACCCTGGTTAACCCTGATATTGTGTGGCCAGAGGATTTGCTCCCGGGCACCGGGATGCAAGTGACCATGCTAGATGGAGGACCACAGTCACTCCAGGTTGCCCAGGTCTTTTTGGATTGTGGTGCCGGATGTGGCATGAGGGAGGTGGGGTTTTTGCCCGGGTTAGACGCCGAGGTCCTACTTGGCAATGACCTGGGCCATGAAACATGCATTTTTACAACTGAGCTGGCCCCTGTTGCAGCGACCACCGAGAGCCAGCCAGCAAGGATTGCAGCAGAACCAGGTCCTGTCCCCCTGCATTTGGGACCTACGGTTCCAGCATTCTCTGCGGAGACCAGACAGGTAAGCCAGACTAAGTGCCACTCTGATCCTGACACTGTTCCCTGTCCCTGTTCCCTGTCCCCCTTACTTAAGTATGACCGGAGGGTGGCCAGAGTTAGGTACCCAGTTTAGGGATGCGGTGCGATATGACCCCAGCATAGAAGGCATGAGACTTCGGGCGTTCGAGTCTAAGCCAAATGAAGGGGCTGATAACTTCTTGTGGCCCCACAGGCTACTGTATAGAGAGCAATGGGCTAAAGGGTTAGATGAGATACAGTATGGACATGGAAAAGACAGCTAGTGGTACCCCAGGAGTATAGGCAGCAGTTGTTGTGGGTAACCCACTCCATTCCACTAGCGTGGCATCAGGGGGTCGCTCGGACGCAAGCCCAGCTGTTGCAGAGTTACAACTGGCCGGGGGCAACAAGTGCAGTGGCAGAATTATGCCGGTACTGTGATGCCTGCCAGTGGATAGGTAAGGCGGGTAACCATGTGAAGGCACCCCTTAACGCGTTACCGGTAATAGGGGAACCCTTCCAGTGGGTAGCCATGGACCTTGTGGGACCTCTCATGGTCCCCAGCTGGTCAGGGAAGCGCTACATCCTTACGGTGGCGGACTTTACCACTCGGTACTCTGAGGCAGTAGCGCTTGCCACCATTGATGCTAGGGCAGTAGCAAAAGCATTGTTAACCATTTTTACTAGGGTAGGTTTTCCTAGTGAGATCCTAACTTATCAATGGTCACAATTCATGTCTGAATTGTTACAGTGTCCCTGGTATGCGTGCGGGGTGAAGCGTCAGCACAAGACCCCTTACCACCCCCAAACCAACGGACTATGTGAGAGGTTCAATGGTACCCTGAAGCAGATGCTTCGGATATTTATAGAGGCAGAGGGCAAAGACTGGGATATTCACCTTCAGCACTTTCTGTTTGCATACCGAGAGGTACTGCAAGAATCCACAGGCTTTTCTCCCTTTGAGCTGCTATATGGTCGCAGGGTACGGGGACCTCTGGACCTATTCCATGAGGGATGGGAAGGGGAGAGTACAAATACTGATGCCTCTGTGCTTTAGTACGTGGTAGATCTAGAGACCGGCTAGAGATGCTCATGGGGATGGCACAAGGCAACCTTAGGGCTGCTCAGACCAAGCAGAAGACTTGGTATGATCAGATTGCCCGTAGTAGATAATTCATCCCAGGACAGCAAGTACTTGTTCTCAAACCCACTCGGGAGATCAAATTGATGGCTGCCTGGTCGGGACCATATCCGGTGCTCCAAAAGATGAATGAGTGCAACTATGTTATACAGGTAGATGCTGAGGCAATAAGGAATAAAACTTATCATATAAACAGAGAAAACAGTAGATAATAATGGTAATCAAATATGTGGGTGCAAAACTGTGAAATGAAAGTGAATCAGAAACGGGGGGGAAGGAGAACACAAAATGGATGTGTCTCCTAAAAGAATTCACTATACTGCACTCCTACATTCCTTAAAATTTAACTTTTAATAAATTTACATAAAACATATGTTACCAAAACGCTGTGTATGGTGAATTAAAAATAAATTAAATTGACAATACCACGCATCCGTGTCAATGAATATACGTTGGAATGGTCTCAAACAACTAAATGTAGTTGAGACTGCAAGACAGAGGACGCTAATAGTCAGGGTATAAACCCTTCTGAGGCACCTATGTGACCAAGTGAGTATATATAGATATGGCCTACTCAATGTGTGATTTTATAATTAAAAAAAAAAAAAAAAAATTCAGGAGTCCTGCTTTAACCTATAGACCACAGAGCACTTAGGGATAATAGTATATTACCATCTAGTAAATATAATAGTGCAGCTGATATTGTGGTAGTGAGGAGAGGGTGATTCACAGCATAGTGAAACTATTGTTCACAGCCTTTGAATCAGTGAATCATTGTGCAATACACTCCTCAATGATGTATCATATAGAGAGCAGGAAAGCTAGCACACAGAGTATTGGTGAAATATAGCCAGTAGTAGGTCTACATAGATAGAGCCAGGAGACTACAAAGCAATTTGTCCCTGAGGAAGCTCCTTTGCTGGAGGGAAACGTGTGTTGGACGCGCAATGTTGTCAGTCTCCTACTTGGAGCTGCTTTTATGTAGTGCTTTGTAGTCTCCTGGCTCTATCTATGTAGACCTACTACTGGTTATATTTCACCAATACTCTGTGTGCTAGCTTTCCTGCTCTCTATATGATACATCATTGAGGAGTGTGTTGCACAATGATTCACTGATTCAAAGGCTGTGAACAATAGTTTCACTATGCTGTGAATCACCCTCTCTTCACTACCACAATATCAGCTGCACTATTATATTTACTAGATAGTAATATACTTTTATCCCTAAGTGCTCTGTGGTCTATAGGTTAAAGCAGGACTCCTGAATTTTTATTATAAAATCACACATTGAGTAGGCCATATCTATATATACTCACTTGGTCACATAGGTGCCTCAGAGGGGTTTATACCCTGACTATTAGCGTCCTCTGTCTTGCAGTCTCAACTACATTTAGTTGTTTGAGACCATTCCAACGTATATTCATTGACACGGATGCGTGGTATTGTCAATTTAATTTATTTTTAATTCACCATACACGGCGTTTTGGTAACATATGTTTTATGTAAATTTATTAAAAGTTAAATTTTAAGGAATGTAGGAGTGCAGTATAGTGAATTCTTTTAGGAGACACATCCATTTTGTGTTCTCCTTCCCCCCCTTTCCTTATCATATAAACATGCTCAAAGAGTACATAGCACAGAGTGTGGCATCAGTGCGGTCCATTTGTAGCCCACCAATGGGGGATCCGGTGAGCAATGCTCTGCCAGATCTCCTGGGAGAGGCTAGGCTGAGAGGTACAGAAGAGCAGGGTCTCAGTTGAGTGTCAGTCAGAGGGCAGAGGCCAGAGCTATGCTAGAGCAGTAAAGGGTGCTGTTCACCGATAAGCCAGACAAGACACACATCACAGATCACCAGTGATTACCGGGGATCTGAGACCTCTGCATAAGCATGCTTACAGAGTATCAGCAGAGATTAAGGGCAGTATAGAGAGGGAGGTAGAGGAGATGCTGGCCCTAGGGGTAATTGTACCAGCCCAGAGCTATGGGCTTGTCCGGTAGTCGTGGTACCTAAGAAGGATGGGACCACCCGGTTCTGTGCGGACTACCGGCAGCTCAATGCAGGGACGTGTCAGATGCCTACCCCATGCCCCGCATGGACGAGTTGTTAGATGAACTCGCGGGGGCAAGGTATCTGACCACCATGGATCTCAGCAAAAGGTTACTGGCAGATCCCGTTGATCCAGGAGGCTAGGGAGAAGTCGGCATTCATTACGCCATGTGGCCTCTATGAATTCTTAGTGATGGCATTCGGGATGAAGAATGCACCGGCTTCCTTCCAACGCCTGGTAAATTGTTTGCCGCAGGGTATGCAAAGGTTTGCAAGGGCATACCTGGACGACATTGCTGTATATAGTAATTCGTGGGAAACACATTTAGTGCATGTACCTGCGATGCTAGCCAAGATTAGGGAAACATGACTCACCTTGAAACCCACCAAGTGCTAGTAGAGATGGCAGAAGTACGGTACCTAGGGCATAGGGTGGGTGGTGGGCAACTTTAGCCAGAACCAGCCAAGGTGGAAGCAATAGTGAAGTGGCCCATTCCCATGACCAAGAAACAGGTAATGGCTTTCTTAGGTACCGCAGACTACTACAGAAAGTTTGTCCCTCAGTATAGCACCTTTGCAAAACCCCTGACTGACTTGACCTAGAAGCGACAGTCTGTGCTGGTAGTTTGATCTCCAGCTTGTGAGGTCTCCTTCCAGGCACTGAAGACTGTGTTTGCCAGTGCCCCTATCCTAGCTGCCCCAGATTACTCCAAAAACTTTCTGGTGCAGACCAATGCCTCGGACTATGATATTGGTGCTGTACTCAGCCAAGTGGGGGAGGAGGGCAGTGAACATCCAGTGGTGTTTCAGAGCCGCAAGCTGCTGCCCAGAGAGGTGGCTTATGCCACCATTGAAATGGAGTGTCTGGCCATTGTATGGGCTCTGAGAAAACTGCAGCCCTATCTGTATGGCAGACCCTTTACAGTGATTACGGACCACAACCCGTTAAGTTTGTTGCAGAGGGTGTCGGGGGAAAATGCTAAACTCCTGTGCTGGAGTCTTGCCTAACAGGAATTTGATATCACCATCCAGCACAAGATGGGAAGTGAACATTGGAATGCTGATGGCCTTTCCCGCCAAGACAGTCCTCATGAACTAACAACATCAAGAGCCGCCAGGCCAGCCCAACCCCCGGACGAGGTGGTCAGGCAGAGCCTGAGATTTGAGTTGGGGGAGGTGTGGCGATGAAAAGGTTAATCAGGCCATTAATATAGGCATTATACCTGGCTTATTAACCCTAAATCACATTGGGAGTGAAGGAGTTAAAGGTATGTGCATCACACTGAGGTGTTTTCCCCTACAACCCCTTTCTTGTCCCCATTTTGCAGTCTATTCCATGACTGTGGTAATAAGAATGAATGCTAACTGTGCCATTAGGTTTTCAGACACAAGATGGCGTTGTGAGTGCTGAACCAAGCGCTGATTGAAGACGCGTGGCTATGTGCAGGTGGCCGTGTTAAAAGAATGGGTATCCATTTCTTAGCTCTTGACCTCGCAACTGCAAGGTTAAGTGAATAAGTTGTTGCGGTTTAATCTGAAGTGGTTTCTGTCAAAATCTATCCCTTGCCTTGTTAGCGTCTTAACTTGAAAGGGAGAAAGTATATTGCTGTGGGAAGTAGGTTAACTACGGACCACACATCATAGCCCTTTCAATTAAGTACGCTAACTTGCGAACAGAGTGGCCTAGCACTCTAATTTTTGGAGTGCAGCCCAGTATAAAGAAATCATGCACCCACATACCTGTATACAGTTTATTCCAGTGACACAAGCAGAACATATTTTATTAGTAACATATATTTTACTGTTGGTTTTAAATGTGCAGGCAGGAAAGCTTTTTTCTGTGTGCCCGGGAAAAATCCTTCAGCATGCAAATATGCTAAGGGTGAATGAGCTGAGGGTATTTTCCACTCCGTACTTCAAAGAGCCACTGCTAAGTGGGAGACTCTGAGTCTAGTGACGTCCGGAGTTGAAAAACCTCTGAGATTCAAAGTGTGAAAATGGCCGGGATGTTGCTGAGTGCCAGATACCGGTACTCAGCATGGGCCATTCACCAAACTGAGACTGACTGACAGACTGAGAGTCCCAAGGTAAGGGGTTGACCCCCGGTATGGTAAACCACATAGGTTTCAGGCTGACACATGCGTTTTTCAAACAGGAAAACCCTTTTTGCCCGTTCTGCAAACTCCGGGCAAATCGGGGATTGGTGGGTTAAATGTTCCCACGGAGGGGATTGGGCACGCATGTTAGGGATAGGACTGTCAACCCTATAAACCTGCCTACCGGGCTATCCCCGTTGTGATTTATAATTTCTTCTAGCGTGGTTCAAGATCCTGTACAAGTACAGCGGCAGCGGTTCTGTAACGCAAGGGGTTAAAACATTGTACCAGGTTTTCCCCTACTTCAGGAATTCATTAGCACTGGGGATCTCGGAACGAACCCCAACGAACCAGAACAAACTTTTTACATTTGGTCTAAATATCGGGCAGGAAAATTGCGCCCTAGCCAAAAGGATTGTTACCCAGAAACTTTGTTTTTACATGTTTCGTTCAAAGGACAATTTATTTTATTTCCCCATCCCAGTAAATTTATTATTAAGTGCATTCTGAGGTTGTCGTGTGTTTATCTATAAAGAAATAAATGACAATTTATTTTGCCCGCCTTGTTATGCTCAATCGTGAATCCCAAAAATATAAAATTGTTGATAAGTACTGGTCCACCGTGACAGGTTTCCCTTCCCATCCCTCACAGAATAGGTCAAGAGGTCCCCATATCCTGCGACCATATATCATCTCAAAGCAAGATAACTCGGTACCCCTCGGTATGCAAACACCAAATGCCGTAGATGAATCTCCCACTCCTTCCCTTCTATAAAAGCTTGAAGCATCTGCTTCAGGGTACTATTGCACCTCTCACATAGCCCATTGGTCTGGGGATAGTAAAAGGTCGTGCGCTGGTGCTTTACCCTGCACGCGTCCCAGAGACACTGTAGCAACTCACTCATGAATTGCGACCCATGATCGGTTAGAATATCACTAGGGAAACCTACTCTAGTGAATATGACTAAAAATGCTTTTGCTACTGCCCTAGCATCGATGGTGGCAAGGGCTACAACCTCAGGGTACCGGGTTGAAAAATCAACCACTTCAGAATGTAACGCTTACCTGACCAACTGGGGATCATGAGGGGTCCACTATGTCCATAGTTACCCGCTGGAAAGGTTCCCCAATTACCGGTAATGGGTTCAAGGGTGCCCTCACCTGATCACCCACCTTACATACTCGCTGGCGGGCATCACAGGAGTGGCAGAAATCTGCCACAGCCCCTGAAGCCCCCGGACAGTAGTAATGCTGCAACAGCTGGGCTCTCGTCCGAGTGACCCCCTGATGCCCTGCTAGTGGAATCAAGTGGGCCACCTGTAACAACTGTTGCCTATACTCCCTCGGTACCACTAACTGTCGTTCTACAGGTCCAGACCCTATCTAGATCCATAACCCTCTGCTCTCTATACAAAAGCCTGCAGTGCCATGAGAACTATTCTGACCCACTCTCCAAGTTAGGCTCGGACACCAGTAGCCTCATGCGCTCCAAGCTGGGATCAGTCCTCACTGCATCCTTAAACTGTGTCCCTAATTCTGGCCACCCCTCCACAGTCTCTATGTCAATGGAACCGGGAACAGGTAAAGGGGAATGTAAGTCAGTCCACTGTCGCGACTAAGTCTGGCTTACCTTCCTGGTCTCCTCAGATACCCCTGAAACTTTTGGTCAAAATTGCAGGGGGACGGTGGATCCTTCAGGTGCAACTCCTGATGACTGACTCCGAATTGCTGCAACAGGAGCCAGCCCTGCCGTGAAAATGCATGCTACATTCCCCAAGTCATTCCCAAGGAGGACCTCAGCATCTAACCTGGGCAATACCCCCACATCCCTCATGCCACGTCTGGCACACCAATCAAGAAAGACTGGGGCAACTTGGAGGGATTACCGGTCCTCGGTCTGGCATGATCATTTGCATCCCGGTGCCCAGGGTAAAATCCTCTTGCCGGACCATATCTGGTTGGACCAGGGTTAAAGCTGCACCGGAGTCAAAAAAGCCAGCTGCTTGGTGAGCTCCGATGGTCACTGGTCACATATGCCTCTGCCGGACATCGTTGGACTGCATCCCGACTAGTGCAATCTGATGTCCCTCTGTCTCCGCTGCTGGTTCCTTAGTGGCAAGTGCAAATCTCTCCATGGAGGTTCCCTGCGGGGCTGGTCCGACGGGTGTTCTTAGCTCCTCGGAGTGTGCCTGTTGCACACGGGTGGCCGGCTTCACAGCTGGAGAGCGTTTCTCCTGATGGGGTCCACCGGACAGTCTGACTTGATGTGCCCAGTCTTGTTGCACTGGGAGCACCACCTTTCATATCGGAACTCTGCAGTTTTGTGTGCGCTGCCCACTGCTGAAGGTTACTCTTCCACTGAGGAGTTCTTTTGGCCCCCTTGGCTGACGTTTCTGTGACCTGGGTAGCCCCTTTATTTCGCACAACCATCCGACTGGTGACAAACTCATCAGCCAGTTTTGCAACATCTGTATAAATCTTTGGTTTGTGTTCAAAGACCCACTACCGCACGTTTTGCGGGGCAATGCTGCAAAAACTGCTCTTTGTAGATTAAGTCCAGAAAAAAGTGGTACTTTGTAGCACCATACCCCGCCACCCACTGTCCCCCATGCAAAGCCATGCGGGAGGCAAACAGCATGTAGGACTCTACGGGCCGTTTCGCCTTGGATTGAAACATGCCCCAGTAAGCTTCTGGGGTGAGGGCATACTGGGTGAGCAGGAGGACTTTCACATGTCTGTAGTCATTGCCATCCTCGTGTGCGATTGCCTGCAAAGTCTCTTTGGCCACACTGGACAATAACGGGTCAAGTTGCAAAACCCATTCCCACTCTGGTACCTTGTATCTGTGACACTGGGCTTCATAGATCCTGAAAAACCCATCAATTTTGTCTTTGTCATCCACGAACTTCCTGAAGCTGTGATGGTCCACTTGGGGGGTTACTTACTCCCCGTTAACAAGGTGGGAGAACGGGGCTGATTTTCATGGATGAAAGGATCCGGCAGCTTGCAGCCGCACAAGGATCGCTCCCTCTCCTCATGAGGCAAGGAGTGCAGTGATTCCAGGGGTGGCAAATCCATTAGCCACTGGGGCCACCACGGGTAAACTTCCCCACACCGGTGCCCTGACAATGTTCATGTGGGCATCCTTGCTCTGCCACCGGGGATGGATTAACCTCCTGCACCCCTGGCTGAAGTGTTACCACTGCAACTGCAGCGGAAAGCAAGTCCTCCTCTGGTAAAGCCACCAGGGCTTCGTGAGCTCTTTCTCCAGTAATGTCTTTGTCATGATAGACCAGGTCTTATCAACACATTAATACCGGGATTCTGGATTGAGCACACAAGATGGGCAAAATAAATTGTTATCTATTTCTAATTACACTGGATAAAACACTTACAGGGATGGGGAAACAAAATCAAATGTCCACAAAACGAAACAAAGTCTCTGGGCACCCTGCATGCATGCAAGTGGGTGTGCGATTTGAGTCGTGCAACAGTCCTTTGCTAGGGGAGCAACTTACCACCCCTATATCTCCGCCGAAGGGAAATATTTTGTGATATCCTTACAGGATTCGTTCGGGAATCCTGAGCTCAAACGAATTCTGGAAGAGGGGTGCAAATCTTTGTTACGATGTAGTTAACCCCTCAAACACCGAAACCGCTGACATTAAAACTTGGACGTTTCTTGGTTGATCATAGGTGAATCTTACTAGGACTGGGCTGCAGGCATTTTTATAGGGTTAAGAGCCCTATCCCTAACATACCCAACCAATCTTCCTATGGGAACAGCTTTTCCCACCTATCTCAGACTTGCTAGTAGTTCATAGAACGGGCAGAAGTTGCTTCCCGGTCTGCTAAGAGCATGCGTTAACCTCATACCTGAGCTACTTAACATGCTGGGCCTAACACCTTACCTGGCGACAGTAAGTCTGGGGTTTGACTACCAAGTGTGAATCGCCCATACTTCACACCGGTATCTGGTACTTACAAATATCCCGGCCACTCTAACACCTCGGGTCTCTGAGGCTTTTCAACTCCAGACTTCTCTAGACACTGGGGCTCCAGCTTAGCAGGGTGCCTTTTGAAGTATGGAGATGAAAAATCCCTCAGTTTATTCATCATAATATATGGGCATGTTAATGAATTCATTGCTGGTCTGGCAGGAAAGGGTCACGGCCTGTACATTTTAACACACCATTGCAATACAGTTTATTTTTATTTAAATGTTCTGCATATGCAACAATTATAAAACTTATATGTATGTTTATGGTTTCTTTTTACCTAGCTGCACTCTAAAAATTAGAGTGCTAGCTCTTTCCTAATGCTAGTTATCCACTTAATTGAAGAGGCTCTGTGTGATGTGGGTTGCGGTTTGACCTATAATCGGTCTGGGTTACAAGCCAGCATACAATGTATCCGTGCTGGCTTTGATCAGTATCTGCAGAGGCGCGCCACCAATTCAACTTAAGTGGATAACGAGACGGCAGGATACCATGTATCAAGAAGGCACTTCAGCTAAACCGCCGTCCACTTATTCAATTTACATTGCCGTTTTGACGTCTGTGGTCTGGAAAGGTATACCTATCTTGAAAGCATCTACTTATTCAAGGCATGCTTCTTCAATCAGCGCTTGGCACAGCGCTAGAAGCTTCCCCTTGTGTCACAAATACAGGTAGCACATTTTTCATTCATTCATTTCACTGCGCTAGCTTCTGCGCTGCAAAACAGGGATAATGAAGGTAGTGTAGGGGAAAACCTGGTATTATGGTGTCAATACATTTTAACAACTTCTGTCCCAACACAGTTTAGGGTTAACCAGCCAGGCATAATACCTTTTTTTATTGGTCTGGTTAACCCTTACACCGCCACACCTCCCCCAACTCAAAGCGCAGGCTCTGCCCCGACCACCCAGGTTGGGCTGGCCTGTCAGCTCTTTAGGCTGTTAGTTCACAAGGATTGTCTTGGCGGGAAAGTCCATCCGCATTGCCATGTTTACTGCCCTTCTTATGCTGGATGGTGAGGTCGAATTCTTGCAAAGCAAGACTCCAGCGCAGTAACTTGGCATTTTCTCCCGACACCCTTTGAAGCCATCTTAACGGGTTGTGGTTCGTGATCACAGTGAATGGCCGACCGTAGAGATATGGTTGAAGCTTTCTCAGAGCCCACACGATCTCCAAACACTCTTTTTCAATGGTGGAATAAGCCACCTCTCTGGGCAGCAGCTTGCGGCTTCGATATACCGGTGGGTGTTCACTACCCTCCTCACCCACTTGGCTGAGTACAGCGCCGATGCCATAGTCTGAGGCATCGGTCTGCACCAAGATTTTTTTTAGTGTAGTCTGGTGCAGCACTGGCCAGTGCAGTCTTCAGTGCCTGGAAGGAACCTTCACAGGCAGAAGTCCAGACTAACAGTACTTCTGCCATCCCTACTAAGCACTTGGTGGGTTTCAAGGTGACTCCGGCTTTCCTAATTACATTACAGATGATATACAGGCATACCCCGCATTAACGTACACAATGGGACCGGAGCATGTATGTAAAGTGAAAATTTACTTAAATTGAAGCACTACCTTTTTCCCACTTATCAATGCCAGTGCAGTCTTCAGTGCCTGGAAGGAGACTTCACAGGCAGAAGACCAGACTACCAGCACAGACTGTCGCTTCTGGGTCAAGTCAGTCAGGGGTTTTGCACTCACTCTGTGCCCTAGGTACAGTACTTCTGTCATCCCTACTTAGCACTTGGTGGGTTTCAAGGTGACTCCGGCTTTCCTAATTACATTACAGATGATATACAGGCATACCCCGTATTAACGTACACAATGGGACCGGAGCATGTATGTAAAGTGAAAATGTACTTAAAGTGAAGCACTACCTTTTTCCCACTTATCGATGCATGTACTGTACTGCAATCGTCATATACGTGCATAACTGATGTAAATAACGCATTTGTAACAGGCTCTAAAGTCTCCCCGCTTGCGCACAGCTTCGGTACAGGTAGGGAGCCAGTATTGCTTTTCAGGACGTGCTGACAGGCACATGCGTGAGCTGCCGTTTGCCTATTGAGCGATATGTACTTACTCGCGAGTGTACTTAAAGTGAGTGTCCTTAAACCGGGGTATGTCTGTATAGGGGAAACATGGCTTTGTGGGAAGATATAATTTGACCCCCTTCATCCCCAACAATGTTTAGGGGTAATGAGCTGGGCATAATACCTTTATTATTGGCCTGGTTAACCCCTTCACCGCCACACTTACTACTCTCACTCCACCTGAGGCTGCATCCATGATGGATCTCAGACCACTCTCCCACACACAGCTCTGTCACTGTACATCCATGCCCTCCGTGTCACTCTCAGCATTTTTATTTGTTGAAATACATGCAACATATGTACAATACAAAAACATCAAATATTACATAATACACAAAAGGGAAAAAAGAATACACAAATCCGAAATATGAAATATTCATATTGTCCCACTCTACAATACCACAGGGAATTTTACATAGTTACATAGTTACATAGTAGATGAGGTTGAAAAAAGACGTACGTCCATCAAGTTCAACCTATGCTAAATTTAGACAACAGATACTTTATTCTATATCTATACTTATTTATTGATCCAGAGGAAGGCAAACAAAAAACCCCATTAAGGGGGGAAATGAATTCCTTCCTGACTCCAAGAATTGGCAATCGGATTAATTCCTGGATCAACATCCTTCCCATGTATACTTATTTGGTATATCCCTGTATATCTTTCCCATCTAAAAAGATGTCCAACCTTTTTTTGAACAAATCTATTGTATCTGCCATCACAGTCTCCATGGGTATTGAATTCCACATTTTAACTGCCCTTACTGTAAAGAACCCTTTCCTTTGTTGCTGGTGAAATTTCCTTTCCTCCAACCTTAAGGGATGGCCCGAGTCCTTTGTACTGCCCGTGGGATGAATAGTTATTTTGAAAGCTCCTTGTATTGTCCATGAATATATTTGTATATAGTTATTATATCCCCTCTTAAATGCCTCTTTTCTAAGGTTAATAAATTTAATTTAGCTAGCCTCTCCTCATAAGTTAGAATGTCCATCCCCTTTATTAATTTGGTGGCTCTTCTCTGCACTCTCTCTAGTTCCATAATGTCTTTTCATAGGATTGGTGCCCAAAATTGTACTCCATATTCAAGGTGTGGTCTTACTAATGCTTTGTAAAGGGGCATAATTATGATCACTTCCCTTCCATCCATTGCCCGTTTGATGCAAGATAAGTTCTTGTTTGCCTTTGCAGCTATGGCATGATATTGGGCACTATTGCTAAGCCTGCTGTCTACAAGCACTCCTAAATCCTTCTCCATCAAGGATTCCCCCAATATATCTTCATTTAATTTGTAAGTCGCCTTTTTATTCTTGCATCCCAAATGCATAACCTTACATTTATCTGTATTAAACCTCATTTGCCATTTACTTGCTCACGTTTCCAGTCTCTCCAAGTCCTTCTGAAGAGAAATTACATCCTGCTCTGATTCTATTACCTTACACAATTTAGTATCATCAGCAAAGATGGAGACTTTGCTCTCGATCCCAACCTCAAGGTCATTAACAAGTTAAAAAGCAGGGGTCCCAGTACCGATCCTTGAGGTACTCAACTCACGACGTTAGCCCAACCTGAAAAAGTTCCATTTATGTCAACCCGCTGTTGTCTGTCCTTTAACCAGTTTCCAATCCAGGTGCATATATTATTACTGAGTCCAATTTTCTTTATTTTGTACACCAAACCGTATCAAAAGCCTATGCAAAATCTAAGTAGACCACATCAACTGCATTACCCTGGTCTAAATTCCTACTTACCTCCTCAAAGAAACAAATAAGGTTAGTTTGGCAAAATCTATCCTTCATAAATCCATGCTGACTATTACTAATAATTTTGTTTTCCATTAGGTATTCCTGAATATTATCCCGTATTAAACCTTCAAGTAGTTTCCCTACTATTGAAGTCAGGCTTACAGGTCTGTAATTCCCCGGGTGTGATCTAGCTCCCTTTTTAAATATAGGCACCACATCTGCTTTACGCCAATCTTGTGGTACTGAGCCTGTGGAAATGGAGTCCTTGAATATTAAATATAATGTTTTTGCTATTACTGAGCTTAACTCCTTGAGAACACTTGGATGTATGCCATCGGAGCCAGGTGCCTTATTTACTTTAATTTTTTCAAGTCGCTTATGAACTTCTTCCTCAGTTAACCAATTGGTTATTAATATGGAGGTTGTGGCTTCCTCCTGTGGCGCTACTATTGAACTTGATTCTTCCCTGGTAAACACAGAGGCAAAGAATTTGTTTAATACCTCTGCTTTTTCCTTATCTCCAATAATCTGCCTACTCATCTCACACTGAAAGGGTCCTATATTTTCTTTTCTCATTTTTTTGTTATTGAGGTACTTAAAGAACTTTTTAGGGTTGACCTTACTTTCTATTGCAATCCTTTTTTCATTATCTATTTTTGCTAATTGAATTGCCCTTTTGCAATTTTTGTTACATTCCTTATAATTCTGATATGATGTCTCTGTCCCTTCTGACTTAAAGAATCTAAACGCCTTCCTCTTCTTGTCCATTTCCTCCCCTAACTGTTTATTTAGCCACATTGGTTTTGACTTATTTCTTTTATACTTATTACCCCAGGGTGTTTTAAAGACTGCCCATTTATCTTCTACATTTTTCCCTGCAAAAACATCATCCCATTGTATTACTACTAGATTAGACCTCAGTTTATTAAAATCTGCCTTTCTAAAGTTTAAGGTCTTTGTTGAACCCAAGTAATCTGTTTTTTGATAATTTATTTCAAATGAGACCATGTTATGATCACTGTTACCCAAATGTTCAAGGACTTGAATATTTGTTATTACTTCTACATTGTTTGATATGACCAAATCCAGAACTGCCTTTCTCCTGGTTGGTTCCTCAATAATTTGGGTCATATAATTATCTTTAAGCACCCCCAAAAACCTGTTTCCTGTTGTTGTAACGCTAATCTCATTGCCCCAGTCTATGTCTGGAAATTAAAATCCCCCATTATGCAAACATGACCTAGTTTTGATGCCTTCTCCATTTGCAAATGTATTTTAGCTTCCTCAATCTCACAGATATTTGGTGGTTTATAGCATATTCCCACAAACATTTTCTTTATACTTTTACCTCCACTGCTTATTTCTATTCACAAGGTCTCTACATTTTCATCATTTCCTTCATAGACATCATCCCTTATAATAGGTTTTAGATCTGGTTTAACATATAGACATGCTCCACCTCCCCTTTAATTGTTCGATCCTTCCGAAAAAGAGAATACCCCTTTAAATTAACTGTCCAGTCATGAGTTTCATCCCACCATGTTTCAGTAATGCCTATGATATCATACTGCTCCCTTGTAGCTATTAATTCAAGCTTCCCCATTTTATCTGTCAGGCTTCTTGCATTAGCAAGCATGCATTGAAGTTTTTTTTCAGCCTGTACTATTATCTTATCTGCTCCTTCCTTTCTGCTCACACTTGGTTTAGTCTTTAGAAGTTTTCTAGTATTATCTCTATTTACTATGGGTATCTCACTGCTTGTCAAACTTGCACTTGCCCCCATTCTACCTCCATACCACCTTGTATCCTCATCTATTCCATTTAGTTCATTATCTGTTTCATTCCCCTCCCCCCTCCATCCTAGTTTAAAATCTCCTCCAACCTTTTTAGCATTCTCCCCCCTAGCACAGAAGATCCCTCTTCATTGAGGTGCAATCCGTCCCTAGAATATAGATGACACCTCTCAGAAAAGGAGTCCCAGTGCTCTAAAAACCCAAACCCCTCCTTCCTACACCACTTTCTTAGCCATGCATTAACCTCCCTGATCTCTGACTGCTCCCTGCGGTAGCGCATGGCACTGGTAGTATTTCAGAAAATACTACCTTGGAGGTCCTTGCCTTAAGCTTTTGGCCTAGATCCCTGTAATCATTTTTTAGGACCCTCCATCTTTCTCTAACTTTGTCATTGGTGCCAACATGTACCAAGACCGCCGGGTCAATCCCATCCCCTCCCCCCCAAAAAATCTGTCTACCCGATTTGCAATGTGCCGAACTCGAGCACCAGGGAGACAACAAACTGTTCGGTTAATGCGGTCCCGGCAACAGATTGCCCTATCTACCTTCCTAATAATGGAGTCCCCTACCACCACAATCTTTCTTTGCTTCTGAGCATCCTGAGTCCCCACTGTGCTGGAGGAACTATTCCCCTGGCTGCTAGAGGAATTAGTCTCCCCCAGCTTTGCCATTTCTGCCTCAACATTCCCAATATCTTCACTCAACATGTCAAATCTATTGGGATGTGTCAGCTCAGAAACGACCTGCCTCTCCCTATTGCCCCTGCTTCCCCTTCTAACGGTCACCCAGCTACCTACCTGCTCCTCACTAACAGCAACTAAGCTACCTACCTGCTCCTCACTAAAAGCACCACCATCTGCACCACTAGTCGAAGCAAGGGCCTGCTCAGTGAGCTCTAATTCCCTTTCAAGATTGCCAATGTCCCTCAGTATTGCAAGTTGCCTCTTCAGATCAGCAATCTCTGATTCTAAAGAGACCACCTGCTCACACTTCTCACAGCGGTATGCTCCTTGGAACAGCTGCTCCAAGTGGCAAGATGTGCATTGAGTGGCATTTTCAATCCTGCTCATTCTAGCAACTATGAAGTTTAAAAGTACTAACAGTAAACTGTACTTCAATAAACAATACCTTGTTTAACTGCTTCCTTGTTCATACTGCTTTTGGTTCTAACTGCACACACTTTAACCAACCAGCACTTCAATCAGCCCCACAGATCAATCAGTACACGCAAGCTCAGGATTCGTTTGAAGCCTCTGTTTAAATAGGGACACCCACCAGGTGTGTTAGGTTATCAATTAACTAACCCCACCCACTGCAGGTGTGTTAGGCCAGCCAATTAACCAACCACACCCACTCTGCCTCAGGCAGGAGAAAGGGGAAAAAAGTTACAGGCTTCAAATTACAGCACACTTTAAAAATAGATTAACCCACTGCACACTCCCCAGAAACAGCCACCCCTGCTAGTATACCCAGTACTTCCCTTTCCTTCTGGTTCTAACTGCACACACTTTAACCAACCAGCACTTCAATCAACCACACAGATCAATCAGTACACGCAAATTTAGACCTAATACTGTTACTATTCACAGTGTCACCTGAATATGCTTCTTGGGGTCAGTGGGTAGACATATCTTTTTTCTTTACAGTATCCACTATTACCTTCTCTCCCTCAATTTTGGGGACTTCTGGTGCTTCTCCCTCCTCCATAATGTCCCCCCAGGTCAATACATCAAAAGTTTTAGAAGTGGAAATCCCTGATATCTTAACAGTGTGACTTTTGCCCCTGGCCTTTTTCTTTGGTGAAGTTACATACTTCCATCCTGCCCCTGTTGGCTCCTGCTCCCCCATCTGCTCAGAGGATATCTCCATACCATTACTCTCTTTATTACCTGGGGCCTCAATTGTGTCTGTAGAACTATTCCTATATGCATTTATCCCAGTGTTTGGCAACAAATAAGAGGGCTAAACAAATACATGGGTGTCCTCCACTACAGGGGTATCCTCTGTTAGGGCTGTCTCACTGTCTTGTTTGGCATTATTATGTGCTGTATCAAGACAATCCCTAAACAAATGACCCTGTCCCCCACACAAATTACACAATACAACATTAGGACAGACAGAACGGTTATGCCCCAGAACTCCACATTTACTGCACCTAATATTTGCATAGCTTGCACTTAAATGTCTGTTGGATCCACATTTGAAGCAAAGTCTGGGCTGGCCACTGTAGAGTAAGACACCTCTGCCCCCCACACCCCCCATAAAAAGGGAATTTGGGAGATGGTGAGCAATACAATATTTTTTCCACAGTTTGACTTTACACCACCAGCCCCTTGACAACACCCACCCTCCACCCCAGATCTCCTCCTCTATTTTATCCAAAAAGAGAAAGTAAAGTACATTGCTATGTAACCAATATATAATGTCCTGCTTAGCAACAGCCACATTGCGAAAAATAATAGTCACTATTTTAGTTGCTGGACAGCTCACAAAATGGCCACAAAGTCTTTCCACAAGTCTGTGAGTTTTAAGTCCTCAAATCTATGCCAAAAAGCTTCTAACAGATCACCTCTTTTAAAGCTTACATCATACTCCCTGCTACCTGGGGTGTGTATAAAGGCAAAAATGTCTGAGGCCTGAAACCCCATAGATTCTTTCAGAAGGTCTCGGCCAATAAAACACTTAACAGGGATTTCCCCAGAACCTTTATATCGCAGTTTCACCACATTTATAAATTTGGCTGTGGGGCTGGACCCTGGACCAGCACCTCTCCATGCAGACTCCATGCTCTGCCCACCTTCTGCTCTCTCTGGCCTCTCTCCAGCTTCTCCTGGGATGCTCCCCTGTGCTCCACCACCTGTGGCTTATTGTGACCTCTCTCCTCCACTGTTGCTGCAGGCTGCTCCCACTATGACAGGAATCTCCTCTCTAGTCGCAACAGCTGCACCTCCTCTCATTACTCCCTCCCCAGCACTTTGCACAGACTTTGCTTTCTTGGTGCTGTTTGCTGGCTCTTCTGTAGGTACAAAGTATTCATCACTCAGGTTGCTCTCTGATATTGCCATTTCTGCAAATATTTCATCACTCAGGCTACTCTATGATAGTGCCACTTCTGCTATGTTTGCAGCACTCTGGCTGCCCTCTGATAGTGCCAGCTCTGCAGTGTTTGCTGCACTCTGGCTGCCCTGTGATAGTGCCATCTCATCAATGCTCGCATCACACAGACTTCTCTCAGATAGTGAGGACTCACTAATTACACACACACTGTCTGTACCTGGAACTTCATTCTCAGCTGTGTGAGCTGCTGTTGCTTGCATCTCTCCTTGCTCAGACACCACTTCTGCTCTGCTGGTCCCAGGGGTCTGTGTTTGGGAGACCCACTCTGTGCTGCAGCTACTGCTCCCTGGGGAATAGTATTGGATCCTGCGGACACTGCAGTGGTTACATACCATGTCATCTTTCTCTCCTCTCTCAGGTAGATCTCTGGGCCTCTCTCCAGAGAGCTGCTCCACCCCGGGGCCTGGACATTGGGGCTCTCAGGTTCCTCATCTGGCTCACTGCTCATGGCCTCTTCCAGTTTCCAGCTCTGCTCTCTGCTGACTTTTTCTTCTGTTTCTTTATTTTACTTATCACTGTATTCATTTTCATCTCTGTCTCTATAGACAAACATTTCTTTCATTTAGCAGCATTTCTCAGCAGCCTTACTCCTTTCACTCCACCTGAGGCTGCATCCATGATTGATTCCAGACCACTCTCCCACACACAGCTCTGTCACTGCACCTCCATGCTCCGTGTCACTCTCAGCAATTTTATTTATTGAAATACAGGCAACATATATACAATACAAAAACACACCGTCAAAATATTACATATTTACATCGGGAGGGGAAAAAAACACAAATTCAATACAATTGTTTCAAATATTTAAATGTTTCCACAGTTTTTACCACTATTCCTGTTCTGTTATATTTTTTTCCCTCTGTTTCTGCCCTCTGATCTGAGCCACCATCATTTGTAGCATTTCCTCCTCAGAAAGTTCTTTCCTTGTTACGGACACTAAAGCCCGTGATGTCCAAAGGTGGTACAAAATGGTGGCATTGATCACTCTCAGGGTTCTGGTATTAACACCCAGATATTTAGAAGCAAACCCAAACACTATCTCTGCATATGTCTGTGTATGCAAATGTTTTATTCCTAGTCTGTGTGCGGCTTTTTCCCAAACTGCCTGGGAAAAGCTTCAATCTTTTATAAGGTGCTCTACGGTCTCCGATTGGCCAACACTCCTGTCCCTGGGACAGTCCTTGCTCCCATCCTTCTGGTGCTTCAAATTTGTCCTTACATAGGTCTTCCCATGACTTGTCAACCACAAAATCTAATTTTCCAAGGGATTCACTTCTCTCTCAAAATCCACCTTGCCTCCTGAGCTCTGACTGACGGACAATGGAAAAACCCAACTGGCGCTAAGAAGGCCCTACATTTGACTGTTTTATATAACATTTTCCTGGGAGTGTCCATTAGTTTTTCCCAGTTAAATTCCAACCTCTTATTTGTTTAACACCTTTCTTCATATAAACTGGAGGATTATACATTTTAGTTATTATTATTCTTACCAGCCCCCTGTGAACCAGTCTCTTAGAGCCCAAAACCTTGTTTTTACCATTGATGGCCATAAGAGAGTGTCTTTGTTGCCGACTACAGGAACTATATTCTGGTATAGAAAATGTAGACCAAAAAACAATTCCACATTCACATGTTTTTATCCCCTTGTTCAACTCCTAAATAAACAATGTTTCTTTTAATTGGATTACGGCGATTACCCCAAAATCACTGAAATAACATACTACTAACCTATAACATTATTCTATCTGTTGGTGGTAAAACCACATTGACGTAAACAAAAAGGGGTAATATAAAGGTCTTTAAGACTCCTACTCTATTTTCAAAGCTCATTTTCCACCTCTTCCACCTTTGGACTTTCCAGTTACAGATATCCAGTTTTGGCTGCCAGTTTTGCACACTCATGTCCTCTTTCCCAAATGTGATGCCCAGAATCTTAATGTCATTTTGTGGCTCTGGAAATCCACCAGCTAACTGGAAATCAGGGTCAGGAGACCCCACCCAAAAGGACACAAATTTATCATGTTTTATCCTTGAATTTGACACAATTCCGTATTTATAAATTAAAGTTCTCACTTCTTCCACTTCCTCAGAACTGGTTATAAATATTGTAACATCATCTGCATAAGCAAGACATTTTATTTTTTCTTGAGAAGGGACTGGTAACAAAAACCCTTTTATGTTTATATTGCCCTCCAAAAGTCTTAGAAAAGGATCTATTGCAAAAACATATAACAGGGGACTTAAAGGATATCCTTTCCTAACGCCAGATTTTATATTAAACCGCTCTCCTTGACACCCATTAACTATTGGGATTCCTGATGCTCCATTATACGTCTTAAGCCACATTATAAATTTATTGGGGACCCCATACCTTTTAGGACAGAAAATAAATCAATACTTAGTGCATATCCCTTCATAGAGCCTGTCCTGCTATACTCAAAGATTTATCTTACCAATAACAGGTTATTCACTATCTTTCTCCCTTTGACCGCACAGCCCTGTCATTCACTAATCAGCGTACCTGGCACTCTACTTAACCTAATAAACAGAATCTTAGCTAAAATCTTGTAGTCAACATATAATAATGCTCATGGTCTCCAATTTTTTAAATTATGCTTACTACCCTTTTTCTATAATAATACTAATAAAGATTCCAGCTGGGAGTTTCCTAGTTCTTGGGAAACTACAATGGAATTGTAAAGCTGAGCTAGGAGCGGCACTAAAAAATCCTTGAAACATTTATAAAGCTCAGCAGTTAGACCATCTGATTCAGGAGTTTTCTTTAATTGTAAAGATGCTATGGTACCATATATCTCAGAGTTACTGATGGGTCTAATAAGGGCCTATGTCTCTTCCTTAGCAAGGGTTGGTAGGCTTAATATTTAGAAACTGCCCTATCTCACTGAATACAGGGTCTTCTGATGTATACAAGTTGCCGTAGAATCTTGAGATTAGGGGCCTCATGCAGTAAGCAGCGGAAAGGCAATTCTCGACACTTTCCCGCCAAAAATGCTTATCACTATTCAGTAAGGGGCGAGAAAGTGGCGAGAATCAAAAAATCCGCCAGTTTTGTAGGCGGTTTTAATTTTCCCGCCGGTGGCGAGGCGAGAAGGCACTTTCCGCATAAAATTGAAACATTTTCCGCCACACTGTATTCTAGTAGTGGCGAGTAGCTTAGCGGAGCTATTCGCCACTCTATAATGGTGTTTTACTGGCGAATCAGCCACGCAAGAAAAAGTTGGCAAGTTGATGGTGAGAGGCTGCTGATGAGTGGCAGATCGGCACTTAGAAAAAATTCAGGCCTTTTTCCTGGCTGGGATTGATGCCGGGGGTCTCCGGAGCTGATACCATTAATACCAGCACTGGACCCCCCCGGAATGCATCCGAGGCAGGAAAAATGCATTTAAAGGCCACTTCATTACCTTAGCGGCTAACCGCAAAGGCAATGAAGGGGTTAAACAGCCGTGCCAGGTTTATTGTGGGTAGCGGGGGTGGGTGAAGGGGGTATTTGGCCCTTGTTGTTTGTTTAGGGCTTGCGGGGGGGTTGCGGGTGCGCTTAACCCCTTCACGACCGTAGCAGTTAATACCGCTACGGTCATGAAGGGGTTAAGGCCTCCCGCTACCCACCCGCAAGCCCTAAACAAACCACCGTTGGGGCTAATACCCCCTTCTCCCACCCCCGCTATCCACAATAAAAAGAAAACACACACAACAGCCCCACACTAACTAAAGAAATATATGGGTATGCACCTTAACCCTGGCTGTGCTCAAAGCTGTGACCATGCAGCAAGCTTAAGCCTATAGGGAACCATGTTAAAAATGGTTATTGAGGCAAAAAGTGACACTGTGTGCTCATTTGCATGTCATTTCCCAGAATCCCTTGCTGCAGTGGAAGTGCTGTATGCTGGGTGATAATGGGGAAAGGCGGGGTTGCAGACCTGCCTAAGACATGCAGATGAGCATACAGCTATATTTGCATATTTGCTTTCCTGTGGAGGGTTTTTGTCACTTTTTTTACTCACCATAACTTAACTCAGTATTATGGTTTAGCCTATCCCATAAGCCTCTCTTGCATTCCCAGTAAAATCAACCCCACACTGATGAGACCCATCAAGGTCGAAACAGCTGTCTGTGGGTGGTTTTCTGGGTATGCACCTTAACCCTGGCTGTGCTCAAAGCTGTGACCATGCAGCAAGCTTAAGCCTATAGGGAACCATGTTTAAAATGGTTATTGAGGCAAAAAGTGACACTGTGTGCTCATTTGCATGTCATTTCCCAGAATCCCTTGCTGCAGTTTAAGTGCTGTATGCTGGGTGATAATGGGGAAAGGCGGGGTTGCAGACCTGCCTAAGACATGCAGATGAGCATACAGCTATATTTGCATATATATATATATATATATATATATATATATATATATATATATATATATATATATATATATAGAAATAAATATATATATATTACACCAAGAACACCTATACCCCCCTAACATACAGTATAGTAATGGGCACAATGACTATTATCCACAAATGGATAATAGTGCATGTGTCCATTTAAAATACATACAGAACAATAAAGACATTAAATACATGTAGCACTAACCCATGTGCGGCAGCCACGATGAAGTCCATCCTCATCTTCATCCTGCTAATGCCCCATCCACTTCTGCAAAACAGACACAAGAATTAAAACATCCAATGTAATGTCCCCTAACCCCTTAATCACCATAGCTGTTATTAACCGCTGTAGTCATTAAGGGGTTAACCCACCATCACCCACAAACCCTACCCCACTACTCCCCCACCCCCTGAGGCCTAATCACCCTCACCCACTACCCACAAGGGAGTCCTACCACATACCTTTGGGGCCAATACCCACTCCCCCCACCCCACCACATACAGTACAATAATGTGCCAAATAACTATTATCCACATAGGGATAATACATTATTTGGCCATTATTAAACACATTAACTAGCATAGTAAAATAAAGAAAATTCTACTAACCTCTTCAATAAGAAGGCCCCGTTGCCAGCATCATCCTTGTGGTCCGTTGCCAAAATAATACATAGCTAATACATTGCAATGTCATTCACATATTAATGAACCCCTTAATCACCTTATCGGGTACTAACCGCAAAGGTAATTAAGGGGTTAAGCTATCCTGGCAATGCCAATACCACTGATCCATAACATCCTCAATGAAATAAATTGCAATTTCCTAAACAAATCTAATGTAATCATCCAATCTAAAGAATCAAATGCCACTTAAAACATTGCATTTACATAGTATACATGCTGCATAAAATGTAAGCTACATGTAGACGCTGCAAATGAATGTTAACAATACAATATTCCAAATAAAATAGCATTACCTCAAAAGAACTATACAATGTAATCCAATAAAGTCACCATCAATCAATTAACATACATGAATTACATCCCAAAACAATTAAAATAGCATCCATACCAATTACACAATTAACTATAGCAACCGTTACAGAGAACAATTTACCATCATACAAAATAGGACACTAACAATTACAATATACTAAAGCAAGCCTCACCATGACCTAAAGTACAGCAACGAAGCCCAAAAATTACATCTATCTAATTATAAAATACATTTAACACACATCTATGCATAGCAGCATAGCCAATATCATTTACAATAGTGCAAAGAAAGCTTTTAGAACACTATCATTTATTACCCTGTATGTATATATATCTCTAGACATACATACATACATAAAGTGGAAAGAAATGATGTGCAATAAAAAAAAATATACACATGAAAAAAGCAACAAAACACACAGTTACATTAAATACATTTCTTTATTTAACTTACCATTACTTGACCCACTCACCGACTCCCGTTGATCAGCTTACTCACGAACCAATCCACGAACAGGAACCCATAAAATAATAAGCCAGAAAATAATAAACATTAAAATAATAAAACACGACAATCCAGGGGTCTTCGACTTGTAATCCATCTTCATCTGTATTCTTCTACCTTCTTCCGGGGTGTTCTTCCCATCTGCTGAAACACCCTGGTCTTCTTTCTTCTCCGGAGGTCCTTCCTCCTCGGCGTCTTGCTTCAAAATGAGACGACATAGGCTTTTAAAGGCCTATGACGTCACATTTCCGTCATGGTTCCCACGGCCCAGATTGGGCCATGAAAACCATGTGTTTTGGCCGATGCAAAAAAAATGATGATGTCACTTAAAGGCAATGAAAGCACAGCCAATCAGAATGGCTTTGCTTCAATTGCCTTTAAGGTGATGTCATTAAAAGAAACATGGCCGGCCTCACATGGTACGGCAGCCAATCAGAGCGTGGGAACTCCATCCCATCTCTGATTGGCTCTAGTAGACCATGTGACAGAGGCTTGGGGAAGAACGGATATGACATCATTGAAAAATTATCAAAGTGTCTGTCCGTGTGCAGAGCAGTGATCTGAATATTGATCTGAATATTGATCTGAATATTGATAATTGGTTAATCATTTTCTGTCAGCAGCTCGTGTAAAGCACAGCAGTACTCAGTAATCTCCTGATTTCTTCCCTTCATCTTCATCTTCCCTGGTGATTGCTTTGGCAACAGTTGGAAGTTATCCTGTGCAATAGACACGTGGAATCTACACACACACATTATAAGGGCTACACCAGCATGGACACTGTACCTGAACAAGATGCAGAGGTTTTATTCAGCTGCTGTAACACTGCCAACCGCACATACAGAGCAGAGGCTATTTTTAGCAACACCCCTGAACTCCTGTGTGAGGACACTGCAGACCTCAAGATACATTTTATTAAATTGGAGAAATGTTTATTACTAAGACAGAGAATTTGGTGGGAAATAACAACCATGGAGAACTATAATCGTGTGAAACGTATTCCCAGAGGCTTACGCCATACCAAAACACCCTCCTTCGGTTTTGTCAATGTAGAATTTGAGCAGCAATAGTGCCAGATTCTTGAGGACTGCTCATTCAAACTAATGGACCTAATTATTAGACATAAGTCACAAGAATACAAATTAGTGTCCAAACAAATCTTAGAACTACAAGACAAATTAAAAGCCTTCTCCCTTATGGATAACTTTAAAGAGCTAGATATGAAAACTGCTAGCAAGCTTAATAAGCAAGAAAAAACCATCATGCTCAATTAACAGACAAAGTTTGAGCGGGATAAGGCTGACTATGAGTTGCACCAAATCTACATGTGGAAGAAATTATCCTCTAGATCTAAGGGAAAACCCAAATACAAGAAAACAAACAAAGAAGGGGGGGGTAAATCCATCCTTAAGGGGAACAAAGTCAGTGATTCAACCTCACATGCTGTATCCTTTTCGTTCTCTGAGAGTGACTTCAACCCTTCATCAGGCTTTGAGATGGCGGGATCCAGCGAGATGATCTATTCGACCAGACCAGCCATGCAGAAGTCCTCAAAAAACGGGGAATGACGAGAAGAGGCAGGAGAAAGAACGTGTATTGGGATGCCGTCCAAGAGATTAAAGATTTAAATGTGGAGACCAGTAATGTGATTAACATCTCGAAACATGAACTGACACAATCAGAACTGTCCATTTTGCACCTTGGACTATCCTTTGCACCCAGCACTCAATTTAATTTGTTCTCCACTATGGTGGACGTGTTTAAGTTCACACGTAAATTAACTTTGAAACGATTTTTCTCCTCCAGGAACAACAATCCCAATACATTGTTACCCATATTTGATACTAACCCTGTTGTCCCTATTCCCCTAGGTTTTGAAGACCAATGCAGAGAGCAGGATCTCATAGACCTCTTCAATGAAATAATACAATAGAAGACCCGATAGATTTTCTGGGTAGTACCAATTCTGGGTTTAAAAAGAAATCCATGTTCTACCCCTCATTTATGAGAGGGCAGTACATTGATATCTTCCAGAAAGGCATTGAAAGAGATTTGTCGCTCCTGGCCAAAGGCATAGGAAAGGAGAAAAGGGGGAGCAAAGGATTAGATGGACCTATATTAACATTACTAAGATGACTTCATAGCATATCTAGCTGTTTAATAAAGGTGGGGTGACGAAATGACGGTATATTGTAATCCAATACTCACACGGCCCTGTGTGAGCACATATGTGTAAGGGTATCTTGTTCCTGGTATCCACTTCTTAGCCCAAATGTTGTTCAGATGAAAGGGGGGGGGTTTAGAAAAAATAATAATCATACACTACTTACACGGCCATGTGTAAGCTCAATCCTGGGAGAGAATAATGTGGGGTTGTCTGATGGACCCGTCCGTGGTACTTCCCGTGGCAACGTATAATCAGCTGCTTGCGGGCAAAGTAATTGCTGGCGGTTCCCCTTCCCTCACACGTTCCAATCCTCCCCCCTCCCCGATTCAGGAAACGGGGATGCGTAGGGTAAAATGATAGCAGGGCGTCAGTAACAGTCTTCAATTAAATGAGCGTTTTATTAAACATTTAAACAGAACAAAAGACTCACAGAATAATGTTTAGAGCACCCCGTGGCACTCCGATCAGCGTGGCTGCAGGTCGCATTCCAGCTGCGCTGTCTTCCGTATCCGGATTCAGAAGTGATGGAAACTTCTGACGCGGCTGTGACTGCAGTCCGCTTCCACTTGCTACGGATGCCTCCAACGTCCAAAATGATGTGGTGAATTAGAGCAACGCGTTTCGCCGTTCTCAACGGCTTCCTCAGGCTCAAAATGTAAAATGGTGGGGGTCTTCTTAACTTATATAGACCCCATTAATCATACATATTGGTTAAACATGGTCAGTTAATTGTTATCTGCCTTAAAGGGATATACCCCCATTGTGGTTGTGGTATCTAATTCATATGCAGGGCTGCTATAGTGTGTTGTAGAAAACATTATGAAAAAACATTAAAAATGAAGACTTGCTAACTAAATCAAATGTGATAATGATATACAACAATGAATATAGGTAAAAACAATACAAATATAAAATACTCTTAAAAGCATCCTAGCAATCACTAAAAATATAGTTAGTTCTAGGGCATTCTTCTTTCACAAGTTAAAATGCAATTACATTACAAATTTTATTACATTACAATGTAACATAAAAAATGCATACTGCTATGATCAGAAAAATTAGTAGAAAATAAATTTCCACGTCGAAGTTTTAAAAATGTTAATAAACTCATACTTATTCAATAAATCTTTAAAATATGTGTAACTATTATGTTAAAAGTTTAGTTGCGATGGTAAGTATAAATGAACCTAAAAATAATGATGTTTATGCTCAAATTCATATTTTCCATTTTAAGATGAATATGGACCTGAATTCAGTGGTCAATGCAATTTATACACAGTAGATGGTAATCCGTGTATCTATAATCAAAAAACAGGGTTATATTGGTTAAGACACAGTTTTTCTGGTAACCTGTTCCAATCAACCCCTATATTTTAGTAAATATATTAAGTGGGTGAAAGGGGAAGCAAAGAGAAGGGGGGGGGGGGGGGGGAAAGGGGGGCGGGGAAGAGGACCTTGGAGGGTGGGGGGCGGGCAAATGAACAAAGAAAGTGGATGATGAAAGAAAAAAGTCCCTGGTTAATGAATGGGAATATGTGTAATGGTTCTTTCCCATTCACTTTCACACGAACGCAGCCATGTCCAAATCAACATTCAGACCGTTGGGGGTTAGGGTTTTTAGTTGGTAAATCCAAAATGTTTCCCTTTGGCGTAAACGCTTTAGCCTGTCTCCTCCCCTCCAATCCTCCTCCACCATTTCTATTCCCCTATAGGTCAAACCCTCAGGGTTACCTCCATGGGCTGAACTGAAATGCAAAGGTACACTATGATTCGCCACTTTCCTTCTAATGTTGCCTATGTGTTCCAGTATGCGGACCTTAAGACTTCTCGAGGTCCGGCCCACATACTGGAGACCGCACGGGCATTCCAGCAGATAAACGACAAAACTGGACTTGCAATTAATAAATTGCTTTGTTTTAAATGATTTCTTAGTCTTTGTCGAAGTAAAGCTTGTTTTATCCCTTGACGCGTGTTTGCACGCCTTACAACTAAAACAGTTATAGAAGCCCACTGGTTTGGGCAACCAGTTAGTGGTTTGCTCCACAACTTCCCTCCTATAAACACTGGGGACTAATTGCATTTTTAAATTGTTCGCCCGTCTAAAGATCACGCGTGGGGCTTCTGGTAGGTGGTCCTTCAATATTACATCCTTACGTAGAATGTGCCAATGCTTTTTTAGAATTTCACATATTTTGTTGGCTTCAGTGTTGTAGCGTGTAACAAAGGGTACTGTAATTTTATCATTATCTACCCTAGCTTTTGATTTAGGTTTCAATAGTTCCTCCCTTGATAGTGCCAATGTCTTTGTTAGGGCCTTCTCTATAACCCCCTGTTCGTAATCTCTTTCCTCAAACTTGCTTTTTAGGATCCCAGTTTGTTCATTAAACACCCCTACCTCAGTGCAGTTCCGCCTGATCCGGCGTAATTGGCCAAAGGGTATATTCTTTAGCCATTGTGGATGGTGGCAGCTGTTCTGTAAAATAAAGTTATTCGCATCTACCTCCTTAAAAAATGTCTTCGTTTTGATTTGACCATCCTCTATATAGATGGTCAAATCTAAGAAGTTAATGCTTGTCGGACTGATCTCAGATGTAAAAGATAGGTTTACCTGATTCTCATTGATATGACTTAGAAAAAGGTTTAAATCTTCTTTGTTTCCACGCCATATGAAGATCACATCATCGATGTATCTCTTCCAGAGGACTAGGTTTGCTCCAAAGGGGTTGCCTGACCAGATGTTCTTCTCTTCCCAATGTGCCATAAAAATGTTTGCATAGCTGGGAGCAAACCTAGTCCCCATTGCGGTCCCGCATTTTTGTATGAACATGGAGCCATCGAACCAAAAGAGATTATGTTTTAGAATGAACTTAATCCCATCAATTAGGAATGTTTTCTGTTCAATTGGGATTAAAGGATCTCCTTCTAAAGCATCCCTTACTGCCTCACATCCGTCTTCACAACTTTTCTGAATATGTAGATCATTATCTTCAGAAGTATGCCACCAATGCAAGATCATACTTAAGAGACACCCTACAGGTTCTAGGGGTTTTATCTGAGGTACAGTGGCAGACAGATTTCCTCATGGTCACGTGTGATGTGACCTCACTTTATACCTCGATTAGACATGAAGACGGATGTGAGGCAGTAAGGGATGCTTTAGAAGGAGATCCTTTAATCCCAATTGAACAGAAAACATTCCTAATTGATGGGATTAAGTTCATTCTAAAACATAATCTCTTTTGGTTCGATGGCTCCATGTTCATACAAAAATGCGGGACCGCAATGGGGACTAGGTTTGCTCCCAGCTATGCAAACATTTTTATGGCACATTGGGAAGAGAAGAACATCTGGTCAGGCAACCCCTTTGGAGCAAACCTAGTCCTCTGGAAGAGATACATCGATGATGTGATCTTCATATGGCGTGGAAACAAAGAAGATTTAAACCTTTTTCTAAGTCATATCAATGAGAATCAGGTAAACCTATCTTTTACATCTGAGATCAGTCCGACAAGCATTAACTTCTTAGATTTGACCATCTATATAGAGGATGGTCAAATCAAAACGAAGACATTTTTTAAGGAGGTAGATGCGAATAACTTTATTTTACAGAACAGCTGCCACCATCCACAATGGCTAAAGAATATACCCTTTGGCCAATTACGCCGGATCAGGCGGAACTGCACTGAGGTAGGGGTGTTTAATGAACAAGCTGGGATCCTAAAAAGCAAGTTTGAGGAAAGAGATTACGAACAGGGGGTTATAGAGAAGGCCCTAACAAAGACATTGGCACTATCAAGGGAGGAACTATTGAAACCTAAATCAAAAGCTAGGGTAGATAATGATAAAATTACAGTACCCTTTGTTACACGCTACAACACTGAAGCCAACAAAATATGTGAAATTCTAAAAAAGCATTGGCACATTCTACGTAAGGATGTAATATTGAAGGACCACCTACCAGAAGCCCCACGCGTGATCTTTAGACGGGCGAACAATTTAAAAATGCAATTAGTCCCCAGTGTTTATAGGAGGGAAGTTGTGGAGCAAACCACTAACTGGTTGCCCAAACCAGTGGGCTTCTATAACTGTTTTAGTTGTAAGGCGTGCAAACACGCGTCAAGGGATAAAACAAGCTTTACTTCGACAAAGACTAAGAAATCATTTAAAACAAAGCAATTTATTAATTGCAAGTCCAGTTTTGTCGTTTATCTGCTGGAATGCCCGTGCGGTCTCCAGTATGTGGGCCGGACCTCGAGAAGTCTTAAGGTCCGCATACTGGAACACATAGGCAACATTAGAAGGAAAGTGGCGAATCATAGTGTACCTTTGCATTTCAGTTCAGCCCATGGAGGTAACCCTGAGGGTTTGACCTATAGGGGAATAGAAATGGTGGAGGAGGATTGGAGGGGAGGAGACAGGCTAAAGCGTTTACGCCAAAGGGAAACATTTTGGATTTACCAACTAAAAACCCTAACCCCCAACGGTCTGAATGTTGATTTGGACATGGCTGCGTTCGTGTGAAAGTGAATGGGAAAGAACCATTACACATATTCCCATTCATTAACCAGGGACTTTTTTCTTTCATCATCCACTTTCTTTGTTCATTTGCCCGCCCCCCACCCTCCAAGGTCCTCTTCCCCGCCCCCCTTTCCCCCCCCCCCCCCTTCTCTTTGCTTCCCCTTTCACCCACTTAATATATTTACTAAAATATAGGGGTTGATTGGAACAGGTTACCAGAAAAACTGTGTCTTAACCAATATAACCCTGTTTTTTGATTATAGATACACGGATTACCATCTACTGTGTATAAATTGCATTGACCACTGAATTCAGGTCCATATTCATCTTAAAATGGAAAATATGAATTTGAGCATAAACATCATTATTTTTAGGTTCATTTATACTTACCATCGCAACTAAACTTTTAACATAATAGTTACACATATTTTAAAGATTTATTGAATAAGTATGAGTTTATTAACATTTTTAAAACTTCGACGTGGAAATTTATTTTCTACTAATTTTTCTGATAATAGCAGTATGCATTTTTTATGTTACATTGTAATGTAATAAAATTTGTAATGTAATTGCATTTTAACTTGTGAAAGAAGAATGCCCTAGAACTAACTATATTTTTAGTGATTGCTAGGATGCTTTTAAGAGTATTTTATATTTGTATTGTTTTTACCTATATTCATTGTTGTATATCATTATCACATTTGATTTAGTTAGCAAGTCTTCATTTTTAATGTTTTTTCATAATGTTTTCTACAACACACTATAGCAGCCCTGCATATGAATTAGATACCACAACCACAATGGGGGTATATCCCTTTAAGGCAGATAACAATTAACTGACCATGTTTAACCAATATGTATCATTAATGGGGTCTATATAAGTTAAGAAGACCCCCACCATTTTACATTTTGAGCCTGAGGAAGCCGTCGAGAACGGCGAAACGCGTTGCTCTAATTCACCACATCATTTTGGACGTTGGAGGCATCCGTAGCAAGTGGAAGCGGACTGCAGTCACAGCCGCGTCAGAAGTTTCCATCACTTCTGAATCCGGATACGGAAGACAGCGCAGCTGGAATGCGACCTGCAGCCACGCTGATCGGAGTGCCACGGGGTGCTCTAAACATTATTCTGTGAGTCTTTTGTTCTGTTTAAATGTTTAATAAAACGCTCATTTAATTGAAGACTGTAACTGACGCCCTGCTATCATTTTACCCTACGCATCCCCGTTTCCTGAATCGGGGAGGGGGGAGGATTGGAACGTGTGAGGGAAGGGGAACCGCCAGCAATTACTTTGCCCGCAAGCAGCTGATTATACGTTGCCACGGGAAGTTCCACGGACGGGTCCATCAGACAACCCCACATTATTCTCTCCCAGGATTGAGCTTACACATGGCCGTGTAAGTAGTGTATGATTATTATTTTTTCTAAACCCCCCCCTTTCATCTGAACAACATTTGGGCTAAGAAGTGGATACCAGGAACAAGATACCCTTACACATATGTGCTCACACAGGGCCGTGTGAGTATTGGATTACAATATACCGTCATTTCGTCACCCCACCTTTATTAAACAGCTAGATATGCTATGAAGTCATCTTAGTAATGTTAATATAGGTCCATCTAATCCTTTGCTCCCCCTTTTCTCCTTTTCGTTCTCCTATACCTTGAGGGTTTGGATACCCCTCTCTGGGGTCGAGCAGAGGAATTCATCGCAAGCCACGGATTGCACTGTGAAAGACTACATCCATTGGTTTTGGGATAAGTATTTTACTTTTTTTTCTACCCTGTACTAAATACCCTAAGGTAAGCGCCCGGTTTTTTGCCTGCATTTCAAAGGCATAGGAACCAGGGGATTTCAGTGGGATAATTTAACTGTAGAACAAAGGGCAGCTTTAAAATCACTAATGGACAATGATTCTATTCTTGTTAGAAAGGCGGACAAAGGTGGCGCTACTGTGGTGCTCGACAGAAAATATTATGTAGCAGAGGCGCAGCATCAGCTGGATGACCCGGAAGCCTATCGCACCATTGACAGGGATCCCACCCCCTATTCAGCAGAGAGTTTTTGGATCTCTTGGATGAAGGTGAGATGCTACATGTTCTCTCACCCAATGAGCGAGACTTCCTCACCACTCCAGATCCCATCACACCCATCTTTCATCACTTACCCAAAATTCACAAGACACTGGTTGCACCCCCGGGTAGGCCCATTATTTCTAGTATAGGTTCACTTGGTGAACACCTTTCACAATACATAGATCATTATTTACAGCCACTTGTTCACTCTTTACCTTCACACATCATAGACACCAAACACGTATTATCACTTTTAACACCCATCACTTGTCACTCACACTACATCTGGCTTACCCTAGATGTAGCTTCTTTATACAACATCATCAAGCACGAACATGGCCTTACTGCCACCGCATTTTTTCTGCACAATCACTCCACCCTTTCTCCAGCACATGTAGCTTTTCTTTTAGATAGTATTACGTTTTCACTCACGCACAATTAATTCTGTTTGAAAACCAGTTTTATCTCCAAACACGTGGGACAGCCATGGGGACGTCATTTGCCCCCTCCTATGCCAACCTATTCATGGGTTGGTGGGAGATGTCCCATGTGTTTGGAGATTCTAACCCTTTCAGACATCATGTGGCATTTTACAAGCGCTACATCGATGATCTGATCTTGATCTGAAGTGGCGGGGAGGCAGAACTTTTGAAGTTTTTTGAATACCTGCCTAATAATACACTAAATCTGAGATTTACTCACACATATGACAAACACCAAATACAATTTTTGGATTTGAATTTGTATGTTGATTTAGAGAATAAAATCCAATCAGATATTTTCAGGAAAGAAAATGCCAGGAATTCATTGCTTCACGCAAAAAGCTGTCACGCTCGCCCTCTGGTCAGGGGTATTCCGAAGGGGCAGTTTCTGCGGTTACGCAGGAACTGCTCTACTTTGGAGTCCTTTGTCCACAGGGCGAGCGAGATGAGGGAGAGATTCCTATCAAGGGGATATGACATCAAAGATTTAGATCTGGCATATCAGAATGCTTTAGATACAGACAGGGAACAGCTCATTAATATGAATGTCAGCCGGAAAAAACAGGGCACACTAGTCGAGGACACTGAAACCCCCTTTTTTGTCACGAACTTCAGTGAGCAAGCCAATTGCATTAAAGCAATAATACACAAACACTGGGCCACACTATCTTTGGACCCCTTGCTGCGCAAGATGGTCTGTGTAGGCCCCAAAGTAGTGTTTCGTAAGGCAGCTACACTTGGCAACTTTTTGGCACCCAGTATGCTAAAACCATCTAACCGCAACAGAACAAAACTGTCCCTATTTCCAAAACTAATCGGTTCATTCAAATGTGGACATTGTAAAATCTGTCCGAATATGCTTAAAACAAAACACTTTTCAAATCATGACGAAACACGTAGATTCCCCATCAGAAGCTTTATGTCATGTCAGACTAATTTTGTGATTTATTTACTAAAATGCGGATGTAATAAACAATATGTAGGGCTAACAAGTAGAGCTCTTAAAATCCGCATCATGGAACACCTTAGATTAATTAAGAATCACGACATGACACATCCGGTTCCTATACATTTTAATGTACCCCGTTGGGTTCTGTGGAGAATTTTCAATGTTGTGCCATTGAACATATTGCATTACCCCCCCGGGGAGGTGATAGAATTAAGATCTTGCATCAGAGAGAGGCCCATTGGATTTATACATTAATCTCGCTACAGCCCAACGGACTTAATATTGAGTGGGATCTACGTTGTTTTCTTTAGCGTATCAAGCGTATATGTTTCAGGGGTGTATGCATTCATTATATCCTATGATAGGATTGTTTTAAAGTTATGCTATAATTCTGTTAACTATGTTTAGAGCCTCTGTGGATGTTTCTGAACTTGCTACCATTCCATCACCCCCCTTCCCTCCCCCCCCTCCACCTCCCCCCCTCCCCCTCCCCCCCCTTCCCCTCTTTTTCACCAACTGGTTGTGCTTAATATATTATGTTGAAGCAGCCAAAAAATATACATGTTCATTATTTGATTAGTGTGCGGTATATGACTTTTCTGAAAGGAAATGCAATCACACATTATATAAATATGAGGCTGCTAAGCCATATACAACATTGCATTAAGAGAGTCAACCAGGTACTAGCAGTACTTACAGCAGTTTTTAATTTTCTTTATATACCCTTAATGGGTAACCTAAGCCAGAGGTAACCTAGAATATGAATGCAAGCACATTCTAAGAATTAACAACATGGTATTCCATTAATAGTTTATTTAAATGATTGTGCAATATGGGCAACATGTTTATAGGCTTACGCATTGAGGGGGTTAATGTTTTAATTAATTTTATGCCGTTTTTCGCGCGCTTTTTTCTGTACTTAATCGGGCAGCTTCCGCTTCTCCCCACTCCAAGACGAAGCCCTATCTGTGAGGGTGAAACGCGTAGAGGGGGAGAATGCGGTGTTAGCCCTTGTGTGTTTCATCAATAAAGTTTTTTGAAGAACTTCAGGAGCCTCTCTGATTCAGACATGCACAGTTGCGCCGAATCCACCATTGTTTCCTGACGTCATTGAAAGCCTGTCACATGGTACAATTATTCCAATTATTCCAATTATTCCTGTACTTGCGGAGACCCCTAACTCTAGACTGACAGCACTTCTTGCCTCATGAGGGTCAAATGATACAGCTGATGAGTGGATTCGCATGCAGGCAGCGGTACACGGACAAGTGTCAACTCATGCGTCCCTGGTGAATGGAGAGCAGCCGGTGCCCCAAGTTAACCATCACAGTTTCAATAAAATCGTCTGTGGCACCGACAAGATTGACGGATTTTTATCTGACTTTGAGACACAGTGCTTAAGGTACCGACTACCTCAATGGGACTAGGTGCTGTGGTTACAACCCTTGCTGTCGAGCAAGGCAAAGGAAACCCTACACTCCACCCCATGAGCAGAACGGGATGACTACGAGCACCTCAAGGCGTGACTGCTGTTCCGGTATGCCCTCACCCCAGAAGCGTACAGAGGCAAGTTCAGGACAGAGAAACGCCATCCTCAGGAGTCCTTTGTGAACTATGGTGCCCACATGGCACGCCAGGGTACTCAGTGGGTGGAGGGTTGTGGTGCCACAAAGTACCACACGCTGCTGGACTTGATCTTCCAGGAGCAGTTACTGCAGCTGTGCCCCTCAGACGTGAGGGCATGGGTCTTTGACAAAAAACCTAAGACCCATGAAGAGGCTGCCAGGCTGGCAGATGAGTATCTATGCAGCCATGCCCTGATGGAGGGGAAAGGTATTCCCAGATGATCAGCGGTGCCAGCCCGGGGAATAGAGCAGACTCCTCATTGTGTACAGAAGCCTGCAGCAACACCCAGCAGTTCTAAGCCTGCAGAATTCAGACATGAGAAACTGTGCTACCAATGCAATAAAGTCAGTCATATCAGAACAGACTGTCTGGACCGTACCAAGTCCAGTGGACCCCATAAGGGGCAACGCTCCCAAGCTGTGCGGCCAGTCACCCGTGTGAGACTGGCACACACAGAGGAACCATGGCCAGCCTAGGAATTAACCCATAGAGGGAAGTCCCCAGAGAGATCTGGCCTTGCTTACCCAGGACCAGCAGCGGAGACAGAGGGACATTTAATGATGTATGGCAGAAGCATCTGCGGAGGGTGACCATTGGGAACCGGCAAGAAGACGACTTGTTGGACTTTGGTGTCACCGTTACTCTGGTCCGGCCTAATATGGTCTGACCAGAGGATTTGCTCCTGGGCACCGGGATGTATTGTATTGTATTGTATTGTATGTCTTTATTTATATAGCGCCATTAATGTACATAGCGCTTCACAGTAGTAATACATGGGGTAATGAAATAAATAACAGATAATATAAATAACAGATCATGGGAATAAGTGCTTTAGACATAAAAGGGATGCAGGTGACCATGCCAGATGGAGGACCGTGGTCGCTCCAGGTTGCCTTGGTCTTTTTGGATTGGGGTGCTGGGCGGGCATGAGGGAGGTGGGGGTGCTGCCTGGGTTGGATGCAGAGGTTTTACTCTGCAATGACCTGGGGCATGTGACATGCATGTTCACTGCAGAGCTGGCTTCTGTTGCAGCGATTACTAGGAGCCAGGTATCAAGGATGACTGCAGAATCAACCCCTGTCCCCCTGCATTTGGGACCAATGGTTCTAGCGGTCTCTTAGGAGACCAGACAGGTAAGCCAGACTGTGGAGTCGCAACCCGAGACTGACTTATTGGTCCCTTCCTCTTTTCCTGTGTCCCCTAACATAGAGACTAAGGGTGGGTGGCCAGTGTTAGGAACAGAATTTAGGGATGCAATGAAAGCAGACTCTAGCTTAGAAGGTATGAGACTTCGGGCGTCTGAGTTTCGGGAAAGTGAGGGGTCAGATCACTTCTTGTGGCACCGCAGGCTTCTGTATAGGGAGCAAGGATCTACTGGGATAGATATGGTTTGGACTGGCAGGTGACAGTTAGTAGTACCCAGGTCATATAGGCAGCAATTACTGCAGGTAGCCCATGCTATTCCACTAGCGGGGCATCAGGGGGTCACTCGCACGAGAGCCCGGCTGTTGCAGCGTTACTACTGGCCATGGACATCAGGCACAGTGGCAGTGTTCTGCCACTCCTCCTCCATATTTGCTGATGATACTAAATTGTATAAGGTTGTAGAATCAGAGCAGGATGTAATTTCTCTCCACAAGGTCTTGGAGAGACTGGAAATGTGGGCAGGTAAATGGTAGATGAGGTTTAATACAGATAAATGTAAGGTTATGCATTTGGGATGCAAGAATAAACAGGCGACTTACAAATTAAATGGGGATAAATTGGGGGAATCCTTGATGGAGCGCGTTTGTTTTTCCCTGACTCCCCTATGAATGGACCCCTCAATTGGAAGATCTTTACCCTTTGGACATTTTACTATCACAGTGTGGCATGGATGGTCTCATGGACTATGGTAACTGATGTGAACTGTTAAACATTGTTGATCCCATACTAACAGTCTCTTTTTTACTGTGCCTGGTTTGCCTTGATTATACCAACTGCATTTACGGTGTATGTATATAATATATGTATTTGACATCAGCATGTATTAGGCAATCTGGTGCATGTGTTATCTATGCTTGCTGTGTGATTTTATATTTACTAGGCGTGAGGCCGGCCTTGTAGGTTCAAGGGGTTATTGTTAACCCTTTGTTCTACATATATTTTGTGCTTATAGGCTTTTTGTCCCTTGCCTAGGGTATTAGGGGTCCATCAGTATCTTCATAGGGGATTTCCCCTGTCTGATACATATTGTATGTGATAGTGGGGGGAGGGGGGAGTGGATGGACTGGGCGCTTCCCAAGTGATAATAAATAAGTACAATAGTGTTATAAGTGAAACACAGAATATACACAAATACACCTTACACCAAAATAGTGAATTACAAATAAAAAGTGTAAATCACAGCTCAACTTCCTCTGGTGGGACAGTTGTGCTTATAGGCTTTTTTACCTTGCCTTGGGTATTAGGGGTCCATCAGTATCTTCATAGGGGATTTCCCCTGTCTGATACATATTCTATCACAGGAGAATGTCAGGGTTTATTTTAATATTTTTTGTATTTTATGTTTGATTATTTGTGCTGTTAAATAAATCATAATTTTCTTTGATATTTATTTTGAGTATACTTGAGTGCTGAGATGGGACGCTCTTCTTTTTCTTTTCGTTGTTATATTACTTCTAGTTCCTAGCACCGTTAGTGGTTATTATATTACTAAGTTAAGTACTCATTATTTGCTTAGTCTGTTGCAGGCAGTTTGTCTTGTTGTAAAACATATATATATATATATACATAAATGAGAAGAAAGAAAGCGCCGATCCTAGTGTAATATGAAAAATACACAATTTAATGTTCCCATTAAAAGTCCAACAAATTTAAACTCACAAACAAAAATGATAAATCAAGCATGTAATGAGTAATACTCATTCATCAGACGCCGGACATCACCGCTCTGCTCGCACGCCTCACTCCCACATACAGTCCCGGCACCCTTGAGCCACCGTCCAGCAGGAGCCCCAGAGAATGCACAACTTCTCCCGATGTCACCCGGAAACAGACTGAACCAACCAGATGGGAGGAAATGATGGTAGGACCTTAGGGGGTAGATCGTCAGCGCGGTGCAGCGTCCCAGAGTGTTAGCAAAGTCCAAGGTATGGATAGGTATGTGTGATAGCTGTCACTGGCTCACACTAGCAATCCCTACGCATTTCTTCACACTTGGGTGATTTCATCAGGGGATAAATGACGGATATACGTTATAGGTATTTATATTTGCATAAACCAATCAAACAAGATCTTGGCTAATTAGATGATTAAATAAACACATGAAATCAATGAATGGCTACAAAGCCAAAAAAATGAATATATATCAATTGAATTGTCAAATGAAAACATGTAATAAATACTTTGAAAAAAACAACATCAAATACACATACCGCTGTAAACAGATCAAATTCATATACAAATAAATATATATACATTCATGTTTATACCTTTAGTGTATATGTGTGTATCAACCAGGTTATATGTCAATTGAATATCATTAAACAACAATTCTTATGATGGCAAAAAGAAACCTATAATTGAGTATTTAGGCACACATATACACCATATATCAACATGATTGTATGTATGTGTATAGATTATAATATTACATACAACAAAACAAAACAAAATACACATGTAATTAATTCAATACAAGAAATATTTAAAAAAGGAATGAGAAGACAACAGTAAGAAATGTATATCAATTGTATTTTATACTTGTAAATTATCCTATATATTTGAGGTCAATGTCAACCACAAGCAGTGATCAAAATGTCTCTCAAATATGGGCTACTATAGGAGAATATATTGGTTAATTATAAATTTGTTTTATGATCAGAAGAACAAACTATTGTAATATTGGAAAACTACAGTATTGGTATAATGTCAATTATTCTTCAATTAATTATATAATTCTTTAGGGATGTTGATGAACATGTCACAGAATGAACGAAAATATGAAAGTGTATGGCATCTTAATCCATATCATCAGTGTTCGACAATCCTATACATTTACACGCCCGGAGCGGGTGGATTTAACCTCTGGGCGAGTAAATATTGGCCAAGCAGCACACGTGTTCGTTTTTTTAAATTCCCCCCTGCTTTCGCTGAAAATGTTCCCGCTCGCGCTGGCTGAAAAATAAAAAAACCCTACCTGACAGTTGATTGGCGTGCGCTCCCAGGCTTTGTGGGCGTGCGGCCAGGCTCTATATGAGCCCGCCCCCAACGAGCAGCCATTTTTTCTGGCCGGAGTTCGTTGGAGAATAAGTACTCTCCAATCCTCCATCTGGCGGCCCCTCTGCTCCTTCCCTGCAAGCGCCCTTACTCCCCGGCCTCTTCTCTCCCTGTCCCCGAGTCCCGCGCGGGGCAGGGGATTGCAGTGCGGGTGTTCCCTCTTCTCTCCCTGTCCCCGCGTCCCGCGCGGGGCAGGGGATTGCAGTGCGGGTGTTCCCTCTTCTCTCCCTGTCCCCGCGTCCCGCGCGGGGCAGGGGATTGCAGTGCGGGTGTTCCCCCTTCTCTCCATGTCCCCACATCTCTGGGCTGGAGATGGTCACGGGGAGGGGGGGGGGGTTACGAGCATGGCAGTGGTGGTGCTCGGTCCTGCTGCCTTACCTCTTCTTCCCCCTGTCGTGTGTGTGTGTGTATATGCATGGGTGTGTGTGTGTGTGTATATGCATGGGTGTGTGTATATATGTGTGGGAGTGTGTGTATATATGTGTGTGTGTGTGTGTGTGTATATATGCATGGGTGTGTGTATATATGTGTGTGTATATATGGGTGTTGGAGTGTGTGTGTATATATGTGGGAGTTTGTGTGTATATATGTGGGAGTGTGTGTGTGTATATATGTGGGGGTGTGTGTGTATATATATGGGAGTGTGTGTATATATGTGGGAGTGTGTGTATATATGTGGGAGTGTGTGTATATATGTGGGAGTGTGTGTATATATGTGGGAGTGTGTGTATATATGTGGGAGTGTGTGTATATATGTGGGAGTGTGTGTATATATGTGGGAGTGTGTGTGTATATGTGGTAGTGTGTGTATATGTGGGAGTGTGTGTGTATATATGGGTGTGGGAGTATGTGTGTATATATGGGTGTGGGAGTGTGTGTATATATGTGTGTAGGAGTGTGTGTATATATGTGTGTGGGAGTGTGTGTATATATGTGTGGTAGTGTGTGTATATATGTGTGGGAGTGTGTGTGTGTATATATATGGGAGAATGTGTATGTGTGTGACACCAGAGGTACCCCCCCAACAAGTCACCTGCCATGGTCAGTCAGTCACCCCTGCCCCAGTCAGTCAGTCACCCCTGCCCCGGTCAGTCAATCACCCCTGTCCCGGTCAGTCAGTCACCCCTGTCCCGGTCAGTCAGTCACCCCTGTCCCGGTCAGTTAGTCACCCCTGTCCTGGTCAGTCAGTCACCCCTGCCCCCCTCTCTCTGGTCTCCCCCGTCTCCCCTCTCTCTGGTCTCCCCCCTCTCCCCTATCTCTGGTCTCACCCCCCTCCCCTCTCTCTAGTCTCCCCCCTCTCCCCTCTCTCTGGTCTCCCCCCTCTCCCCTCTCTCTGGTCTCCCCCCTCTCCCCTCTCTCTGGTCTCCCCCCTCTCCCCTCTCTCTGGTCTCCACCGTCTCCCCTCTCTCTGGTATCCCCCGTCTCCCCTCTCTCTGGTCTCCCCCGTCTCCCCTCTCTCTGGTCTCCCCCGTCTCCCCTCTCTCTGGTCTCCCCTCTCTCTGGTCTCCCCTCTCTCTGGTCTCCCCTCTCTCTTGTCTCCCCCCTCTCCCCTCTCTCTGGTCTCCCCCCTCTCCCCTCTCTCTGGTCTCCCCCCTCTCTCTGCTCTCCCCACTCTCTCTGGTCTCCCCCCTCTCTCTGGTCTCCACCCTCTCTCTGGTCTCCCCCATCTCCCCTCTCTCTTTCTCTCCCCTCTCTCTTTCTCTCCTCCCTCTGTCTCCTTCTCTCTCCTGTCTCTTTTTCTCTCTCCCTCCTCTGTCTCTTCCTTCTCTCTCTCTCCTCTCTTTCATCTCTCTTTCTCTCTCCTCTCTCTCTTTCTCTCTCTCCTCTCTATTTTCTCTCTCCTCTCTCTTGATCTCTCTCCTCTCTCTCTCCTCTCTCTCCTCCTCTCTCTCTCTCCTCCTCCTCTCTCTCTCCTCTCTCTCTCTCTCTCTCTCTCTCTCTCTCTCTCTCTCTCTCTCTCTCTCTCTTCCTCTCTCTCTCTATTCCTCTCTCTCTTCCTCTCTCTTCCTCTCTTCCTCTTTCTCTCTCTTCCTCTCTCTCCCTATCTTCCACTCTCTCCCTCTCTTCCACTCTCTCCCTCTCTTCCCACTCTCTCCCTCTCTTCCACTCTCTCCCTCTCTCTTCCTCTCCCTCCCTCTCTTCCTCTCTCTCCCTCTCTCTCCCTCTCTCTCCCTCTCTTCCACTCTCTCCCTCTCTCTCCCTCTCTCTTCCTCTCCCTCCCTCTCTTCCTCTCCCTCCCTCTCTTCCTCTCTCTCCCCCTCTCTTCCTCTCTCTCCCTCTCTTCCTCTCTCTCCCTCTCTTCCTCTCTCTTCCTCTCTCCCTCTCTCTCCCTCTCCCTCTATTCCTCTCTCTTCCTCTCTCTCCCTCTCTTCCTCTCTCTCCCTCTCTTCCTCTCTCTCCATCTCTTCCTCTCTCTCCCTCTCTTCCTCTTTCTCCATCTCTTCCTCTCTCTTCCTCTCTCTCTCCCCCTCTCTTCCTCTCTCTTCCTCTCCTCTCCCTCCCTCTCTTCCTCTCCCTCTCTTCCTCTCTCTCCCCCTCTCTGTATCTGGATATCTTATTTACCCTATATATCTTAACTGTCCCATACTACACCAAAATAACTCACACTGCTTTCTTCCAGATCTGACTCAAGCTTCACATGGGAGACATCGGAACCCCCCCTAACCCAGAAGACAGGTAGGGAACACATCCCCTCCAATGTATAACATTGCTGGAATGAGGGTACGTGGACATTGAGGGACTGCGGATCAGGTAAGATCCCAGGCGGGATTGCTGCTTTAGATATTGTGAAGCGGGGACGTCCAGACACTGCTTAAGGGGTTCAGGAAACTAGTCATTCACCTGTGGCTTTTATTTCTAGATCCAACATTTATACACTTACACTCACACACACACAGACACACACACAGACACACACAGACACACACACACACGTAACAAGGACTAATTGTAGTATAATGTAATAAATACATTTGCCAAAACGAATGTTCTGACTAGGAATTTATTAAATGTATTTTATTTATATATTTCATTTTAAAGCGGGGTTGGGGGCGGGACTAGGGGCGGGGTTAAGGGTGGGACTAGGGGCGGGGTTGGGGGCGGGACTAGGTGGCGAGTAGATTTTTTGGTTGGGCGAGTAGATTTTTGGGTGATTTGTCGAACACTGCATATCATATATAATTTGTCAAAACCTAAAAATGTATGTAAATCACGATTAGATATATATAATAATTACTACATATGTGTATAGGTCTCTAATGAAAATATCATTTATTGACAGGTAAGAAAGAAGAATTATCAAGCAGACTGAAAGTTTGTATCCGTGGCCACGAGCATCACAAACTGAAAAGAACACACCATACAGCATAAATATCACTGTCAGCAAAGGAATACATTTTATACATATAAATATACGACTCTAAATGTGTTTCTAATCTAACTATAATATATATGTGTGTTTTATGTGAATAAAGTGATTAATAATTTACAAAAAAGACATATGTGTGTGTGCATATTTGTAAATCTATGCATATCTGGTGCAATCATAATGGTATCACCAGATAACTAACCATGTTAAGACATCTAATAAACTAATCTAACTCTAAATTTGTACCTTGTATATGTATATGCATGCACATACAAAGTATTACCTATACAAATGTATAGAGTAATGTGCTACATGATGTGATATTAAATCATGTGTGTGATTACTATCAGTAAATTTATTATATCTATAAATCTATATCCAACCTGTGTAAGTGACTAGTAATGATATATAATTAAAACAAATGAATGTGGAATGAACAGAACATGAGCAAATATATATATATATATAAGTATATTTCTTGAAAAAGGGTCATTTAGTTTAACCCTTTGGCAAAAGCATTGTAAGCTTGTGAGCCACCACAAGGCAGACCCTGTTCGCAAGTCCTAACACTACCAGATAAAATACTAATATACCCCTATTAGGATTACAATTTTCATTTACCTCTATTAGGAGGGATAAAGATCACATTGGATCTATATCCAGTAGAATGAAAGGACCTACTAACTTGGGAAGAAGGGAGGGGCGGGCTTAAAACCTGGGAAGGAGGAGCAACTAACCTCCAACAGCTGAGACAGCTGAGAATAGGTTAAAAAAACACACAAAACCCCAGCAAGCTCTTTTAGGGAACCCCTGAGCCCCCACAAAATATATATGTATATGTGTCAAAAAGGGGAGCTATTGAGCGTGACATATGTATACAACAAGATTTCCCAACAAGAATGACCTAGGCGCAAGTGGAGACAAGAAAAACAAACATGAGGTAATACGTTCTAACAATTCCACCACCAGAAGGTACGATATGCACTTACAGTGTGTAAGATATAATCAGGCCTTGTATCCACTCTGGGATCTGGAATAATTATGAAGAATCTGGAACATCCAGCAGCGTATCTTCCACAGGAAACGTAATCTTGTGCGTAATATCACATGTAGGAACAGAAGTGAGACACACATATAGTGTAAAACAGTTTATTTAAAATTAGTTATAAAATGACAATAGGTAAAATACTCACACTTTGTGAGTTTTCATAAAAACTTTTGTGAATTTAGAGCTGCTGGATGTTCCAGATTCTTCATAATTATTCCAGATCCCAGAGTGGATACAAGGCCTGATTATATCTTACACACTGTAAGTGCATATCGTACATTCTGGTGGTGGAATTGTTAGAACGTATTACCCTATGTTTGTTTTTCTTGTCTCCACTTGTGTCTAGGTCATTCTTGTTGGGAAATCTTTCTGTTACCAGCCCGTGGAGCGGTAGACCTTTTGGCTGCAGACTGAGTCAGGGAAAGTTAGATTGTGAGGTATTATACCCTCCGATATACTGTATGTGGTAACTATAACATTTGTTAATCTCTGTGTGATTGCGCTTATTGTATTTTTCTGTTCTTTGTATATGTATACAACAGATGACAGAGAAGCCCAATGCTACATCCAACATGACAAAAATACACAGTAAAATACTTATATATTATCTTGAAAAGGGGTCATTTAGTTTAACCCTTTGGCCAAAGCATTATAAGCTTGTGAACCACTTCAAGGCATTACCAGATATCGCAGGTCCTAACGCTAACTGATTACAATTCTTGTTTGCATTGTATTGTAATGTTTATTGGGGGTACAGGGGGTGAGTGAAGGGGGTAGTTGCCCTAGGCTGGGGGGTTAAGCCTCGGGTGAGTAGTGGGATATGTTAACCATTTCATTACCATAGCGGTTACTACTGTATCTCTAAAGTAATGAAGAATCACATACATGGAGCAACCCCTCTAGCAACCCCCAATAAACCATGTATTCTGGCTTAAACCCTTCATTGCCTTGGCGGCTAGTCGCTAAGGAAATGATTCTGCTTTTATTTTATTTTGATAACATAGTATTGTATCAGGGGGTCTCCGGAGATTAACCGAATGAATTTCAGGTCCGGGGACCCCCTGCTTCCCAAGTTACATGCCCTGTGATGGGTTGCCGGTATCCCCATGCATTGTTTAAATCTCCCGATCACGTGGGCCGTGACGCAGAATAATTTAAACATGGCAGGGATACTGTCCTCCCATAATGTGGCCTGAAACTCAGGAAGCAGGTGGTCCCAGACCTGAAATGTATATGATTAAGCTCCAGAGACCCCCTGCTAAAATATTTTGTTATTAAAATAAAAGCCTTATGATCTCCTGTTAGAGGCGCGCAGGTAGAGTGACTGATTCAGTCTCACTCTTAGTGCATGTCTCTTAGGCCTGGGACATAGTAAAATC